>NC_134483.1:255499512-255544512 GCF_040206685.1 Ascaphus truei
GTGTGTGTCTGTCTCTGTGTGTGTGTGTCTGTCTCTGTGTGTGTGTGTCTGTCTCTCTGTGTCTCACCCACACTGTCTCACACTCTGGATCTCTTATTTACCCTATATATCTTAACTGCCCTATACCTACACCGAAATAATCTATACTGCTTTCTTCCAGATCTAACTCTCGAGCTTCACACAGAGAAGACATCGGAATCCCCCCTAAACCAGAAGACAGGTAGGGAACACCTCCCCTCCAATGTATAACATTGCGGGAATGAGGTTACCTGGACATTGAGGGACTGCGGATCAAGGTAAGATCCCAGGCGGGATTGCTGTTTAAGATATTGTGATGCGGGGGCGTCCAGGCACTAGTTATGGGGTTCAGGAACATACACACACACACACACACACACACACACACACACACACACACACACACGTAACAAGGACTAATTGTAGTATAATGTAATATAATAAATAAACTAATGTCAAAACCGAATGTTGTTCTTACTAGGAATTTATTCATTTAAAAAAAAAAAAAAAAAAAAACGGGTGTGGGGGCGGGACTAGGTGGCGAGTAGATTTTTTTTGTTCGGCGAGTAGATTTTTGGGTGATTTGTCGAACACTATAAATATATATATCTATATTAATATATATATATTTATTTAATATAATATACAGTATATATATTAATATTAATATATATATTCATTAATATATATATATTAATTAATATATATATATATGCAGTGGTCGACAAATCACCAAAAAATCTACTCGCCAAACAAAAAAAATCTACTCGCCACCTAGTACAAACGTGTGCTGCTTGGGCCAATTGGAGCTCGCCACGATGTTAAATGCACTCGCCCGGGGCGTGCAAATGTATAGGTTTGTCGAACACTGTATATATGAATTAATAAATATATATATATGTATATACACACACACACAAGATTATAATATAAAAAGTTTGTATGAGTAATACTCATGCTCCGACCCGTCGTGTGTTGCCGCCACGGGACTAATATATATATATATATATATATATATATATATATATATATATATATATATATATATATATAACACACAAAAGGAGAAGTTGCTCAACACATAATATACAGCTAAACCCCGTTATAACGCGGTGCTCGGGGTCCACCCCGAGTCCACCGCGTTAGTAACGGGGTCGCGCTAATTTAAAAAAAAAAAAATGGCCGCCGCGCTCCTGATCGGGAGTGAGGAGGGAAGGAAGTTAAATAAATAAATAAATAAAATTTTAAAAATGGCGGCGATTCATCCGTCCTCCCTCTCAGCCCCCTGGTTTTGCACGTGTCTGTGTCCTCCCAGCGTGTGTGTGTGTGCGTGCGTGTGTGAGAGAGAGAGAGACAGAGTGTGTGTGTGTGTGTGTGTGTGTGTGTGTGTGTGTTGGTGAGAAGGGGTGGGCAGGGTGAGGAGACACTAATCTACCGGAGTCACTCACCTAAAAGTTGCAATATAGCAATGCTAACAGTGCATCTCTCAGGCTTTAATGCAGGGTCCCCTACCTGTTCGTCATCACCGCTACGCCCAGCATCAGAGCCGCTGTGCGGGGTCAGGGAGGGTGTGACAGATACCAGCACCTCGCACAGCCTGCGGGACTTGGGTTAGCTGCAGCTCCGGTCACTGAGTCCTGGTGAGCGGCGGGAAGGAGGGAGAGGGGTGGGGAGGAGAGGCTGGGAGAGGGTCCCAGAGCGCGAGGCTCCCCCTCCCCGGCCGGGTCCACCACGCCCGGCTCTGACTCACCTCCGCCCACCCTGCACTGCAAATCACCCGGGCAGGAGGAGTTGCCATAGAGACAAAGGGGGGTAAAGGATGCAAGCCACGCCCACTTACCTCCTCCTATATGGCACCAATGACTGCAGAACAAGCATCCCACATCCGGGCACTCTTACTGCCTGGCCTCATTCAGTCGCCCCGCCCACAGCCCTCTTCTTGTCAATCAAGCCGTCCGCTCTCCGCCCCCTGCGGGTGATGTCATTATTCCAACCTCCACCGGGCTGGTGGGCTGCTGACATGTGAAAAACGGGCTGGTGGGCTGCTGACATGTGAAAAACGGGCTGGTGGGCTGCTGACATGTGAAAAACGGGCTGGTGGCCTGCTGACATGTGAGAGGGGGGGGTGGGCTGCTGACATGTGAGAGGGGGGGGTGGGCTGCTGACATGTGAGAGGGGGGGGGTGGGCTGCTGACATGTGAGGGGGAGGGGTGGGCTGCTGACATGTGAGGGGGGGGGTGGGCTGCTGACATGTGAGGGGGGGGTGGGCTGCTGACATGTGAGTGTATTGTGAGAGCTGTGTGCAGTAAGTGTGAGCAATGAGCAGTGTCTGTGCAGTGTGTGTCAGTGTGTGTCAGTGTGAGCAGTGTGTGTGCAGTGTGCAGTGTGTGTCAGTGTGAGCAGTGTGTGTGCAGTGTGTGTCAGTGTGAGCAGTGTGCAGTGTGTGTCAGTGTGAGCAATGAGCAGTGTGTCAGTGTGTGCAGTGTGAGCAATGAGCAGTGTGTGTCAGTGTGAGCAGTGTGTGTGCAGTGTGTGTCAGTGTGAGCAGTGTGCAGTGTGTGTCAGTGTGAGCAATGAGCAGTGTGTGCAGTGTGAGCAATGAGCAGTGTCTGTGCAGTGTGTGCAGTATGTGTCAGTGTGAGCAGTGTGCAGTGTGAGCAATGAGCAGTGTGTCAGTGTGTGCAGTGTGTGCAGTGTGAGCAATGAGGAGTGTGTGTGCAGTGTACAGTGTGTGTGCAGTGTGTGTGCAGTGTGCAGTGTGTGTGCAGTGTGAGCAATGAGCAGTGTGTGTGCAGTGTGCAGTGTGTGTGCAGTGTGAGCAATGAGCAGTGTGTGTGCAGTGTGCAGTGTGTGTGCAGTGTGAGCAATGAGCAGTGTGTGTGCAGTGTGTCAGTGTGTGCAGTGTGAGCAATGAGCAGTGTGTGTGCAGTGTGTGTGCAGTGTGTGTGCAGTGTGTCAGTGTGTGCAGTGTGAGCAATGTGCAGTGTGTGTGCAGTGTGTCAGTGTGAGCAATGAGCAGTGTGTGTGCAGTGTGGCAGTGTGAGCAATGAGCAGTGTGTGTGCAGTGAGTGTGTGCAGTGTGTGCAGTGTGCAAAAAAAAAAAAAAATTAAAAAAATAAAAAAAATTAAATTTTTTTTTTTTTTTTTAAAACGGGAGCCACGGGAAAACCGCGTTATAACCGAATCGCGGTATAACGAGGCGCGTTATAACGGGGTTTAGCTGTATAAGGTTAACTCAAGCCCTTTAATAAAACTAACTATAAGGGTAAAATAAAATATATACCCCAATTAAAGTCAGTATATAAATTAAATAGGACCTGATGGTGCTAGGGGATAGTGAAAACTATATAAGACACACAGATGAAAAGAACATAGACAATCCCCTTAGTAGCACTCTAAATTACACCTAAACTAATCTATAAGATAAAGATGGTTAAAAAGAAACAGATGCTCCGCCAATTCAGAAAAAATGAACAAGATTTTATTGATTAAACAACAAGACACACTAACTTAAAAACATAAAAATACTAAAGACAGCCTATGAAAATATATATGTATCAAAAATATAAAGAGAGGACTACTAATCAAACACTTTCAGTATTACAAAGAGAAAAAAAAAACTAAAATGTGTCTAAATAAAGTTTAAATAATGACAACAAAGTAGTTTAGTCTAACATAATTGGCAATACAAAATATATTCCCACTGACATATGCATGAAAGAATAATAAATCATTGCGTTGGAAAAAGTATATAGTCAATGACCCAGTATATAGCCAGGAAAAATTAGTATGTATACCAAAAACAGAGGGGAAAAAAAGAGATAAAGCAACCAGGGAAAAATAATATAACAATAATAATAGTTATACCCTGAACAGCATTTCTCCAAAATGAAATCAATGAGAACTGATGCAGCAAATAAAGAAAAATATGACTAATAAAGACATATTAGCAAACAGAGTCATACATATTGAAAATATATAACAGGAACAAAAAATAAAGTCCAAAATGCTGCATCAGATCCATCATAAGTCCCTCGGAATAGAAGATTACATAAAGGCTGTAGTAAAGTAAACACTCAACATGTTTCACCCACTCCAGGAAGAAGCCCACTCACGGGTGAAACATGTTGAGTGTTTACTTTACTACAGCCTTTATGTAATCTTCTATTCTGAGGGACTTATGATGGATCTGATGCAGCATTTTGGACTTTATTTTTTGTTCCTGTTATAAGCAGACTTTGGAAACACATCCTGTACAATCAATATGGACACAAACTCTACACAATCTAGCTGCAGCTGAGTATTACCCTCCTCTTACTGTTTGGGCATTACCTGTCCTTGCAGTGCTGCACTTTGTGGTGTTTTCAATATGTATGACTCTGTTTGCTAATATGCCTTTATTAGTCATATTTTTCTTTATTTGCTGCATCAGTTCTCATTGATTTCATTTTGGGGAAATGCTGTTCAGGGTATAACTATTATTATTGTTATATTATTTTTCCCTGGTTGCTTTATCTCTTTTTTTCCCCTCTGTTTTTGGTATACATACTAATTTTTCCTGGCTATATACTGGGTCATTGACTATATACTTTTTCCAACGCAATGATTTATTATTCTTTCATGCATATGTCAGTGGGAATATATTTTGTATTGCCTATTATGTTAGACTAAACTACTTTGTTGTCATTATTTAAACTTTATTTAGACACATTTTAGGTTTTTTTTTTTTTCTCTTTGTAATACTGAAAGTGTTTGATTAGTAGTCCTCTCTTTATATTTTTGATACATATATATTTTCATAGGCTGTCTTTAGTATTTTTATGTTTTTAAGTTAGTGTGTCTTGTTGTTTAATCAATAAAATCTTGTTCATTTTTTCTGAATTGGCGGAGCATCTGTTTCTTTTTAACCATCTTTATCTTATAGATTAGTTTAGGTGTAATTTAGATGTGAGTCTAAAGCTCCAGTGTGTGTGTGTGGTGTGCTTGTGTGTGTAGAGGTGCTGTGTGTGTGTGTGTGTGTGTGTGTGTGTGTGTGTGTGTGTGTGTGTGTGTGTGTAGCAGCAGTTTGTGTGTGTTGAGCAGCTGTGTGTCTCTGTAGAGGTGCCGTGTGTCTGTAGAGGTGCCGTGTGTCTGTAGAGGTGCCGTGTGTGTGTGTGTGTGTGTGTGTGTGTGTGTGTGTGTGTGTGTGTGTGTGTATATATATATAGATATCTGCAGTGCAAGCGTATATAGAGGTGGTTTCATGTATTTACCATTTTATTTTAATTAAAAAAATCTATTTAACTATACAAAAGTGTCTATTATTTATGAAATAAGCCTACATTTAACCTATAATAGTAATAATCCCATCAGAACAGAGCATTACTGGCCAATAATGCCCTGGCTGGGTTAAAGTCCCTCGGTTTCGCCTCGGGCCTTCAACTATTCCGGCATTGGCCAGTAATGCCCTGTTCTGTGGGGATTATTACTTAAATACTACTCAACTATCTATTAAAAAGCCACAAATAGAATTTTCAATTAAATGCCGCTTACATTAAGTGAAAATTCTTTCCAGGCTGTATGACATAATTTGTCACTCTTGCTTTCAGCGATTTGGGGAGTTTAAAATGTCGACAAGCAAGTATGCAATTAGGGGAATACACGTTACAACTCTGTGTAGGTCTAGTGTCACTTACTGTAACAGGGACTTCTCACTGTTGGAAAAACTTGCCTCTAATCCAGCAATGTGCTGGTTGATTGCACAACAGCAATCAACCCCCACTACACACCTGGCTGATTAGGACTGTCAGAAAAAGTCTGTTCTGAGAAACAGGAGGAGGATTCTTGAGCTCACAATTGGCGCTGACCCAGGAAGGACAGACAAAGGATAACCTAGTCCACAACTGGGCTGACCTGGGGAACCACAGATGTCTTGAGCTGCACAAGAACTGCAGGCTGACAGCAAGAAAAAAAGGGGGACAAGACCACTATACATGGAAGCAGACATTGCCATAGCACACAAGTGTGCGGACCCAGGAGAGCAGCAGAGAGGCATTCCCCTACAGCTACATGAACCAGATAAGACTTTATGGGACCGATATGTACGTATGTATGTACACACACACACACAGTTGTGTGAAAAAGAAAGTACACCCTCTTTGAATTCAATGGTTTTACATATCAGGACATATCATCTGTTCCTTAGCAGGTCTTAAAATTAGGTAAATACAACCTCAGATGAACAAAAACACATGACATATTACACCGTCACATGATTTAACAAAAATAAAGCCAAAATGGAGACGCCATGTGTGAAAAACTAAGTACATCCTTACTGCTTCCATAGGAATTAAGATGCTAAGTAGCAGACAGGTGCTGCTAATCAAATGCCCTTGATTAATTGATCATCAGCAAGTGTGACCACCTCTATAAAAGCCAAATTTTTAGCAGTTTGCTAGTCTGGAGCATTCAGGTGTTAACAGAATGCCAAGGAGGAAAGACATCAGCAATGATCTTAGAGAAGCAATTATTGCTGCCCATCAATCTGGGAAGGGTTATAAAGCCATTTCCAAACAATTTAAAGTCCATCATTCTACAGTGACAAAGATTATTCAAAAGTGGAAAACATTCAAGACAGTTGCCAATCTTCCCAGGAGTGGACATCCCAGCAAATTCACCCCAAGGTCAGACCATGCAATGCTCAGAGAAATTGCAAAAAATCCAAGAGTTACATCTCAGACTCTACAGGCCTCAATTAGCATGTTAAATGTTAAAGTTCATGACAGTACCATTAGAAAAAGACTGAACAAGTATGGTTTGTTTGAAAGGGTTGCAAAGAGAAAGAACATGGCACCATGGCTTAGGTTTGCAAAGTTGCATCTGAACAAACCACAATACTTCTGGAACAATGTCCTTAGGACAGACGAGACCAAAGTGGAGATGTTTGGCCAAAATGCACAGCGCCACGTTTGGCAAAAACCATATACAGCATATCAGCACAAACACCTCATACCAACTGTCAAGCACGATGGTGGAGGGGTGATGATTTGGGCTTGTTTTGCAACCACAGGACCTGCGAACCTTGCAGTCATTGAGTTGACCATGAACTCCTCTGTATACCAAAGTATTCTAGAGTCAAATGTGAGGCCATCTGTCCGACAGCTAAAGCTTGGCCGAAATTGGGTCATGCAACAGGACAATGATTCCAAGAACACCAGCAAATCTACAACAGAATGGCTGAAAAAGAAAAGAATCATGGTGTTGCAATGGCCCAGATAAAGTCCAGGCCTCAACCCGATTGAAATGCTGTGGCTGGACCTTAAGAGAGCTGTGCATAAACAAATGCCCACAAACCTCAATGAACTGAAGCAACGTTGTAAAGAGTGGGCCAAAATTCCTCCACAACGATGTGAGAGACTGATAAAGTCATACAGAAAATGATTACATCAAGTTATTGCTGCTAAAGGTGGTTCTACAAGCTATTGAATAAGTTATTGAATCATAAGGTGTACTTAGTTTTTCACACATGGCTTCTCCATTTTGGCTTTATTTTTGTTAAATAAATCATGACACGGTGTAATATGTCATGTGTTGTTGTTCATCTGAGGTTGTATTTGCCTAATTTTTAGACCTGCTAAGGAACATATGATATTTATTATGTCCTGATATGTAAAACCATAGAATTCAAAGAGGGTGTACTTACTTTTTCACACAACTATGCATGTATGTATGCATGCATGCATGCATCACTTACACTAGTGATTTGCTGAATCGACCAATGATGTCAATTTAATTATTTCTTTAACTAGGAGTCTTCAGGAACAATGACCAGTGCACTCATGACAAGATCCCTCAGTTAAAAATAGGTTAAAGAAAACGTAACCTTTTTACTGCTACTTATTCAAGACACTAAAGTATGTTTCTTTTTGTTTTTTGACAACTTTAGTTATCAGGGCATAGGAATATCAAATTGCGTTAGTACAATTCGTTTCCCAGCATTGAAAGAAAACAAAAAACAAAGTATTACATGTAGAAAAATCACTTTAGAATTCAATGAATCTCTGCTGATGCATAACACTGCTGTTGCAATTACTGGAACACTACTTACTATTTTGCTTTCATAAAAGTTTCGGCAGTCCAATAAAATAGTGTCACTCTCTGCTTCATGAACTTGGGATAAATACTTTTGCACTGCTTTATGAAATACCTCTGGGGAGAGATGGACAGCTAGAAACAAAAGAGTTACAAACATTATGAGCCCTATTAACCAAGTGGTGCTACTCCTAAAAACAATCTCCAACATCAGGTGACATTACAGCCCTTCACTTAAATTTGTATTTCACATTTTCTTTAACTGTTCACGTACCCGTTTCTTTGTAGGAGACTATATTGTGATCAATTCCCATAGGCACAATGTCTTGAAATACACCGACTCGAAGCTCGGGAAAGCAACGCGCTCCACCATTACTTGTCTGTAAGAGGAAAGCAGGATTGTTAAATAAATTGTGTGTATATATACAAACTTAAAGCTGCAGTTCAGTCTTTTTTTTAATTTTTTTTTTTTTTTTTTTTACTTTAATAGTTTCATGTGTGCAATCTCTAATTACCAAAAGAACTGTATAGCTGCAGGTCAATTCGTTCTCCATGTATTGATAGGTCGAAATTTGGTGACATAATTAGAGCTGGCATATGTTTATATTCTGCCTCTGTCACTCAGTGGAAGCTCATGAATATTCATGAGCAGCCCTGCACTGACATGTGCTAGAGGGAGGGCAGGGCTGACAAAGGGGTATGCCAGGGCTTGTGACAGGACATGAAGGGGCAGTGCCTTAGCAAATGGCTGTTAAAATAGAATACAAGAAAATTGGTCTTTCAAAGTTGTTTTTTTTAAAACAGAAAATGCTAAAAGTATTTTTTCTTACTACAGAACTGATTTATTAAAAAAAACAAGTTATAAGTTATGGTGGGTCAAAAAAAAAAAAGGGACAAAAAACCTCCACAGTAAAGCATATAGCAAATGGAAATATTACTGTATGCTCAATTGCATGTCTTCCAGGGGTGAGCAAACTGTTTAAGCGGAGCCCCCCTTTTTATCCATTAAATTTCTCGGGCCCCCCCTCGCCTGATGTAATCAAAATCACATGGAAAAAAAAAACCTTTATTAAACGGTATACAATGTAAATACAAATATGTCAAAAACAGCACATATAGTGCCCGCGACGGAGACACGTGACGTCACCCGTCGCTGCTAGCGAAAGTTGTATTTCGCTTTGTGGCGGCGCCGGCGACCAGGCCATTGATTGGTTCAGGGGCTGTCATGAGACGACAGCCCCATAAAAATCAAATATTGCCGGCTTCAAAAAATCGCGTTGCGCTTACTATAAGAGCACACGGCGGCGACAATGCATTTGTTTTCGGGTGACGTCGCCGGCACTATAAGCGCAGTCTAAATACTTAACATACTTAAACAGCTCGCTTTTGCAAAATTAGGCAGCATCCACGCTGCCGTCGAAAGCGGTGACATCACCAACTCTCCAAGCATGAGCGCAGGGTGTCCTGCATAAATGTTGCAAGCACGAGCGGGGATGTGTTTTCCCTTTTTTTTTCCCCCATTATTTCTCTACATTCATAGTATGATTGATTTACTGGCAGCCTACCCTTTCACTTGCAGAGGATCGCAGCGAAGCAGGTTGCCAGCGGAGGAGAGCAGGAACACAGCGCCATTGCAGGGCAGACACCGGAAGGAGGGGCGTTTGACATCACATCACAGCGCTCGCGCGAGCTCCTCTCTCATACCTCTGAATCACGTGGCCGCCTACTGCACTATCCTGTTCGGCCGCCCCCGCGCACATCTTCGGCTGCCCGCCCGCGCACATCTTCGGCTGCCCGCCCGCATCTTCTTGGCCGCCCGCACACATCTTTTTCGCCTGCGCATCCAGGTTTTGCCGCATGCGCCCCACCTAAATCTTGCGCCCGGGGTGCCCCCCCAGTTTGTGCACCGCTGCATTCAATCACAACACCCACACAATCACAGACAACACACTCAAACCCCCCCCACGCACAACCTCACACACGCACAATCCCACACACACGCACACTCAACCCCGCACACTCAACCCTGCACACGCACACTCAACCCCGCACACTCACAACCCTGCACACACACACTCAACCCCGCACACACACACTCAACCCCGCACACACACACTCAACCCCCTCCCCCCCCCACACACACACACTCAACCCCACACACACACTCAACCCCACACACACAACCCCCTCCCCACACACCCCCCCCCACACACACACAACCCCACACACACACAACCCCCTCCCACACACACACCTCAACCCCCCCCACACACACTCAACCCCCCCCAACACAAACCTCAACCCCACACACACACTCAACCCCCCGCCCCACACACATACACACTCAACCCCACACACACACCTGGTGGGTGGGGGGAGTGAGTAACTAAGCCTGCTCAGGTCCCCCCATGTGCTGCTGAAAACGGGCGGCTAACAGACAGGAGGAGGAGGGAATGTCTGTGTGCAGGAAAGGCCCCGCCCCCTCTGCAGGCAGACAGAGCAGGGAAGCAGCCTGACAGCACGGAGCTTCTGGCCGCCCGTGCACAGCTCTGCCCGCCCCCAGGTTTCCCCGCACGCAGCCCGCGCCCCCCCTAAATAATCTTGCACGCCCCCAGTTTGCGCACCGCTGTCTTAGGCTAAGGCCCCGCTCCCAGAGTCAGCGCACCCGCACTGCTGACAGGCGGTGCGCTGAGATACACAGACCGCGATATGCGGTCTGTAGGGAGCGGGAGCCGGAGCGGGAGGTGGGCGGGTGGTGGGCGGTTTGACAGGGAGGGGGGGCGTGGCTTGAGCGGAGGGACCCGCTACTCTCCCCCCCCCTCCCTCCACGGACTCGGGCTGGAGCTGGAAAGTAAGTTTAAACACACACACACGCAGGCACTCATTCATACACACACGCGCACACACACACACAGGCAGGCACTCACGCACTCACGCACTCATACACACACACACACACACACACACACACACACACAGACAGAGGCAGGCACTCACGCACTCGGGCACACACATACATACACAGGCACGCACTCAGACACACACACAGAGAAAGGCACTCACCTGCTTTCACTCCACACTCCTCCCCGCTCCCCGAAGCCTCTCCTCCTCCAGAAGCCTCCCCTCCCCATTGGCTCACAGCCACACACGTCACGCGTCAACGCTAGGAAACACCATTCTCTGGTGTCTCCAGAGGCTGACGCGCCACAGCGTGTAGTCAGCTGTGCAGCCAGGGGGGACCGGGACCGGCTCGCGAGGATTCCCCTGCTGGTGGGGAACTCGCTACATTGCCGCCCGCGCCAACGAGCGCAGCGGGACCGAGGCCTTAGACAGGTCTGCAACCCTGCCTTTCACCATAATCCTAAGTAACCCAAGTGATTTAGTACGGCGCTAAACACAATGTGCAAAATTCATAATGAATACGCTGATGTGAATAATAAAATAAATTGTAAGGTGAATTAGAAAAATTCTCGACCTTCAGAGGGAAATGTACACAATCCCTATGGTTACAGTATAGATCCAGCGTTTGAAGGGAGCGAAATTTCAGGAGCACCCCAAAACAGAAAAAATAAAATGATGGTGCAGTAAAATCACAGATGACTGGTATAACAAGACTTGGCTCGTATAAAATGCCTACTTACAGTACAAACAGTAAGTGGAGAATCAGCATGTAACGGGGAACAGAATATGCAGTAACTCAGGAGGGCTCTTTCTCACGGTATGGCTCAGGAGGAAACACAACGGAAGGCTGGTGAAGGAGGGACTAAGAGAGAGTGAGCTTTAAAACAGAGGGAGTAGCCTTGACAGGGACGGGAGATCTCTGTGGAATGGAGAGAGAGTGAAGCTTGTTCGAAAGCATCCTGTGAACCATGGCCTGCACACGTCCCACATGGAGACAAGAAAGGCTGATTGGACAGAGTCCAGCAGCAGAGAACGGGAGCTCCAAGAGAGAGACAGCCAAATGAAGGTTTCTCTCTTCCCCTTCCGCCCCCCCCCCCCCCCCCCACCCGACAGGTCATTGGAATAGTGGTACCAAAAGACAAACCTTTGCAAAGTATAAGCCTTCAATGCACAGTGACAATACACGAGCTCCAACGGTGTACCGGTACTCTAATTATCTCTAACTACCCATCTCTCCCGGGACGACCCAGGACTGGGAGGCCTATTAAGTGACTATAACACACAGACATGGGCAGCGCTTATAAGAACTTTGATGATAATGTGTATTGTGACTTGTATACATTGATCCAATTTCTAAGGATCACGAGGTTACTGTTATACATCTGCTATATATAAACACAACATGTATATACATGCAACTGTTGTATCACCTTACTGGCCTCACACACATGGGGTAGCTAATATAGGTATACGGACTTAGGCCCCCACCTCAGCATCAGGCATATAAATTTGAGGTACAGTAATATTTGAGGGGTTACAGACATAAAAAGCTATTTATCAGCACACTGCACAATTTTGTGTAGTAGTAGTAAAAAGGAAAACAAATAAGCAGCGCAAAATGTTAAAAACCAAGCTATTAATATACTATGCATCATGTTTATGGACACTCCCCAAATCGCAAACTGGTGCATATAGAGGAAGACTAAAAGACTGACCCAAATGGAAAATGACATCCATACCAGCAAAAAAAGAATGGAATAGCTTCTTTAAAACAAAGGGTTAGATAAGCGGGATTGCGGCTTCAAATTCTCTTTAAAAAAGGTCATATTGTTGGCCAGCTACATACTGTAGGGATTCAACTTTGTTTCACATTCTGCCTCTTACCTTGAAATCCTCCGAGCACATGATGTCTCTAAATAGCGGATGTGAGAGCATAGTGTTGATATAAAGCTTGGTGGATAGTTTGCTGCCTCCCACTGTTCCATTTATTCCTTCTGCAGCAATTCGAATCTGGTAAGAAGCAAGGACATGGCTCAGTGTGGTATTGACATGCAGAACGAATGGTTTGTGCACTAAATATAATGTCCAACTCCCTGCATACCAATGTAACATCTTCAGCTAATCCAACTGCAAAGATACAACTTGTCTTTGTTTGGAATACTTTAAAAACAGCAATGCTAGCAATTTGTTTGTTTTCATATACTCCTACGGCCCCTTTTATTCTCCAACATCACCTAATTTTTCCGGGATTTTTTTCCAAATGCTACGCACTTCACTGCGTTCATGCCGCATTCATGTTGCATTCACAGCCGCGGTTGATGTGTTTATTGAGAATGGTTCGGATTTAATTGGTTGCAATTCTTCGCGTGTCCGCCAGATGGTAGATATTCATGAATTGTAATGCGCATGCGGTTCAGTAATGTGTCGACTTGCAGGTGTTTCGTTTAATACCACAGTGGTCTATTGTAAATTGGCCTTGGGACTGAAGGAAGAGGTTACAATAAGGTCACAATTTAGGCTTTTCATATTAAAGAAAGACAAGCTCAAGTTTCTGGTCTGGTTATTGTCCAGAGATTCCCGCCATGAGTGTACAAGTGCAGCCCGTTTTCCAAAAACCCGACAGAACGTACGCTTATTTAATATGGGCCGCGATTAATGCAACAGATAAGATGGCAACAGTTGTTCAAATTTATCAGTATTTTATCGAAAACATAACTTTTACAAATTTTCCCCAGCTCCTCATGTGTGGAAGCGTGCAATAAGGAAAAAGTTATGTAGCGATCCATGTTTTTCTAGAATTGATCCCGATTTTATTCGGAGGGAATTGGTGTGTATCACCGGGTTTTTCCTGTATCTATGATCATGCAGACGGCAAAAGGCGAAAAGTCGTGTTAAAACCAACTAAGAAATGACAGTCGCTGGCAAGCAATGCACCAGCACCGGCTTCCAATAACGGTCCCACCATCAGTGACAATCCTTGCTGTCTGTCCACGCACGGATACCTGCAGCCTGAGCCGGATTTCGCGTATAGTTTAGAGCAAGCTTGCATCCTAAGCGATTTCCAGCCTGTATTGTTGTAATACTCTTGTGATGTACAGTACTGAGCATGCCTACAGTATACAGTACGCCTGGACAGTACTGTACATTCTATAAACACTATTTTGTTACAGTATAAAAGGGGACAATGGAACAATTTAAAACAAATCAACATGTTCATTATTGGTGGAGTAAGTACAAAAACATTTATTTACAAATACTGTACAATGTAAAAATATTTTAAGTGCACAGCAATTCCAAACATCAACAGGTGTATGGTTTACTGCTAGTGAAAACATTTATGTACAGAAAGTCAAAACATTTACAGTCAGTATGGTTTACAGTCACGTTATTAAAAAAAAATCTTTATTCATAAAATATACAAAACGCAACATCTCCTTTATTAAAGAACAGCAAGTCAAAACATTTACAGTAGGATGGTGTGCAGAACAGTCAGTCAGGCCAGCACAACTCCAGTCCTCGAGGGCCGCAAATAGGCCCGGTTTTCAGGATAACCTTGAAAACCGGGCCTGTTTGCGGCCCTCGGGGACTGGAACAAAACATTTACAAAAAATAAACAACAGTTGAACACTCACGCAAATGCGTACCCCACCAGATTGTCCTTCCAGGGCCGATGCCTTGTATGGCGCAAAATGCCATTAATGCAGTCTCTAACGCCGATCATTAAAGGATATGTAATTGAAAAAAAGCGCTGCAATTCCTCGAGAATAGTCTTTCTTAAATTGTCAGGAAGCGCCTTTTTTTCGCGATTTCCTTCGTAGTTCACTTTGAACGCCCACTCGCAGTAAACCAAGTAGGACACGTGGTGCTTAAAAATTAACATGGCATACTTCTGGGGTAAACCAGCACTCATCACCCTATACTTCTCCCCGAGTGCCGGTGGCAGATTGCGCAGGATGATGTCGGGCACCGTATCGATGCAAGCGAATGTAGTTTGGGTTCTGGAGGCGGGTGTTCTTCTGTGAGCGGGTGTGCTTGTAGTGGTGGGCGAGGGTAGGATGTCTGGGAGGAAGCTTTCCTCCTGTCTTGGTCACTGTGTTGTCTCCTGAGATGGTCTTGACGGGGTTGTCATGTTATCCTCCTCCTCAACGGCATACATGTACACAAAATCTTCTGGTCTGCTTGCTGATGGAAGGTGGTCGAAGGTCCCATTCATCACATCCATGCCACCATCCTGCTCCGGCGTCGGGGATACAGGGACATGAACACACAGGGACATGAACGAGCAAATTATGTTATCCCTGCTATGTCAGTCTCTATCTTCTCCATCCGTCGATCCATCTTCTCCATCCGTTGATCCATCTTCTGCATCCGTTGATCCATATTTAGCATGGTCTCTAGAAGCAGATCTATCTTTGCCAGCACAATAGTGTCCCCGGGGATATCCACACTTATCCCATTCAGCATCCGGTCTAACGAGCTGGTTCTTGTGCATGGCGTGCTGTGGACATCTGGGTGGATGGAGGATGAGATGGGGGTTCCATGGAGAGAAGCGGCAGCGTCGCCTAAGAAGGGTGGAGGAGGTGACCTGTGGATTTCCGGGAGAGGAGAAGCGGCAGCGTCGTCGAAGAGGGATGGAGAAAGTGACCTCTGGATTTCCGGGCGAGAAGCGGCAGAGTCGTCTAAGCGCAATGGAGAAAGTGACCCGTGGATTTCAGGGGCACCAGCGGCAGCGACGTCGAAGAGCAGTGGCAAAGATGGCTTGTGGGTTTCCGGGAGGGCGGCGGCAGCGTCGAGGACGAGTAGTGGAGAAGACGGGCTGAAGATTTCCGGGAGAGCGGCGGCATAATCGTCGAAGCATAAACGAGGAAGTGGCCTGCGGGTTCGATGGGTTGGCTGCCATTTGTTTTGCATTGTGTACATCACTGTATTTCTTCTTGACATAATAAGGCTTACGTCTATTAAAACCCTTAGCCTATGGGGTCAGCAGAAGGTTTTCTTTACTAGCCTTAGCCTGTCGCTTTGGCCTTGGCTTGGAAACGGCTCCTGCCTTTCACTTTTTCTGCATGACAGGCACGGCAGAGGCGAGTGTGTTCCTGCGTCCATAGAATCGGGGTTGATCCATGGAAGCAGATGGCACAATGAAGTATCTGGACAAGGGCAAGTTCAGATAAAGATCATCGAGTGGTGGGCTACTGTATGCAAAGTGTGTAACCTTTTATGCATGACGACGAGGTACAGGTGTTGAAAGTGGGCGTACATTAACGTATAAATACTCCATCCATTTTGTGGATTCACTGAACATTGAATACACAGACTAAACATCGAATATACATTATTGTGTTTGTATTTCTTTCTACTTGCAGCAATGCCTGTTAAAAAGATTTCAAAAGGAGCTAAGCATGAGAATTAAGGAGATGTACACGAGCGGACACCGAATTGCAGATATTCAACGCTGGTTAGCTGCTTCTGGCCTCGTTGTGCCAGCAACCACCGTGTGCTATCATGCACACAGAAAAAACAAACAACGCACGAGGACACCAACGGTAACTAACGCGCAAGTATATTTATATAACTATATAATACAATATATCTATTATTATTAATATTGCTGCATATTAATAGAACAAGATATTGTGTAGAGCTATCTAATTTTATAGTTATTTCTGTATATTTTTATAACAGTATATATATATATATATATATATATATATATATATATATATAGTTTATATTGCTGCATATTAATAGAACAATATATTGTGTAGATTTCTCATTTTATAGTTATTTCTGTATATTTTTATAACAACATTATATATATTGTTTATATTGCTGCATATTAATAGAACAATATATTGTGTAGATCTATCTAGTTGTATACTATTTTTACTGCAAATGATGTGATGTGCTGTACTTGTGGCCTACTGCACTGTAACTTACCGGATTGTTGTTTTTCTGTACATTGTAGGGAGACAACTCTTCTGGTCGACAAAATAAGTGAAGAGAATGATGAGAAGAGTGTATTAAGGGTCAAATACACTCTGCAGGAAAATCACAATCTCACTGTATAAAGAAGATGAGACGCAGAATTGGATGGAAATATGGACGTGTGAGGTTAGTACTGGACAGTACAGGAGGTAAAAGTGTTGTTTAAGAAACTGTACTGTACTGTACCTCTAAAATTATTTATTCCTTGTCATTAGAGCTTACCCCATGATAAGGGACGTTAACAAAATCAAGAGAGTGGTCCAGGACCAGGCATGGATCGACAGTGGAGAAACTTTCCAGGATTGCATCTTCACTGACGAGTTTACTGTGTCGCTGGAGAGATTTGCCACCTTTGCATTCCACAAAAAAGGTCGCATACCTATGAAGCCGCGTCCAAAACACCCAGTAAAGATGCATGTGTTGGGTACCATCTCTAGGCGTGGACCAGGATGCATCGTCATCTTTGAAGGTACAGTAAAATGTATGTCACACGCTTTTGCCTTACGCACTGTACAGTGCAGGGAGATGGGAGGGTGGGGGGGAGGTGGGAGGGTGGGAGAGGGGGAGGTGGGGAGGAGGGGAGGTGGGGGAGGGGAAGGGAGGGGAAGGGTGGGAGGGGAGAGGAGGGTAGGTGGGGGAGGGGGAGGAGGGGAGGTGGGGGAGGAGGGGAGGAGGGAAGGGGGAGGGGTGGAAAGGGGGGAGGTGGGGGGAGGTGGGGGGAGGTGGGGGAAGGGGGGAGGTGAGAAGGGGGAGTGAAGGGGAGGTGAGGGGGGTGGAGGGGAGGTGAAGGGTGTTGAGGGGAGGTGAAGGGTATTGAGGGGAGGTGTATCATGTGGCCGCTTGCTCCCCTTCCCCCAGTGTCTGCCGGTCATCTGCCCCCCCCCCCAAACCTTCCGTCTGTCTCCCCCCCAAAACCTTCCGTCTGTCCCCTCCCCAAAAAATCTTCCATCTGTCCCCCCCCCGAAACGTTCCGCCTGTTGTGGGGCGCGTGCATGCGTCGGCCGCTCCCTCACCCGTCCGCTTGCTCGCTCCCTCACCCGTCCGCTTGCTCGCTCCCTCACCCGTCCGCCTGCTCGCTCCCTCACCCATCCGCCTGCTCCCACGTGGATCTGAGGCGGGAGGCAGCGTGTTGTGGCCGCTCCCCCGCTATGTCCCGGGCGCTTGCTCCACTCCCCCGCTGTGTGTGTGTGTGGGGGGAGGGGGTGTGTGGGGGGAAGGTGTGGGGGGGGGGGGGAGGGGGGGAAGGTGTGTGTGTGTGTGACCTTTGGCCCGTCACTCCGCCTCAGGCCAATGAGAGGTGTGCGAGGGCGGGCAGGCCAAAGGAGCCATCTCATTGGCCTGAGGTGGAGTGACAGGCCAAAGGTTCAATGTGATTGCCCCTAGGGACAGGACAACGGTTTGAGAAATATATAGATAGATTCGAGAAGGGATTTTCCAAAGCGTTACCGTAAACAAAGCCTCAAAGTGTGTGGGGGGGGGGGGGGTTGGGTGAGTCATGCGCAGTAATCAGCTAGCTCCCATCTCAAAGAGGATTACACGCAGGCGCAGTGAGGTGACGCTCGGCTAGGGACAGATTAAAAACACAATGAAAAGCTTCAGAAAATGAATGACTCTGTAGAGGTGTCTGTCGATAAGAGTTTCAAATCCTTCAGAGAGCCTTGTGTGTGTGCGTGGGGGGCACAGGGTATAGCTGCATGAAGGATTAGCTGTACTGCAGTTCAAAGAAATGACATAATTTCAAAAGGCAGGTCATCATAATAATTTGATCCCTACACCCCCAAATACAGTACATAAAAAGCACACAAATCAACCATGTGCAGTCAAACGCACAGGGTCGCAGTCAAAAGCTACAGTACAGCACAGATTGAATATCGTAATATCAAGATGGTTTTTGCAGGTTTGTGGAGAAAATAAAAATAAAAAAAGAGGAGAAAAAAAAGCAAGCAGTTGTGGGTGAAGTTACAGGCGCATGCGCAGTAATCATCTGCTGTCAAGCAGGAATGTGATTGAAACCAGAAAGACACACATTCAAAGGAATGGTGTGGGACAGAGTTGCACTGTAGAGAAGATACGAAGTTGAAATACCCTGCAGTGCAGTAAATTATCATGTGTGTGTGCGGGGGCGAGCGAGGGGAGGGCGCTGTATATGCTGAAATGTGACACTGTTATAGTACTGCACACGCCTATGCGTTTCAACAATTTTCAAATGAGACATACAGTACAGCACTGCAAATGCATGCATACAGTAAATATGCAAATTTACAATTACTGCGCGTGCACACGCAGACTGTACTGGCGTAGGTTGAACTGCTAAAGTATTAGACTTCCAAGACAACAGCTCACGAACGCCCCCCTGAGTTTTTAGACGGTATTGCACTATTGCAGACAGCGATAATAAAATGCTAATATCACGAGCACTAAAATAACGCAATTCACTCCGGACCAAAAAAAAACGAATCTGCACGCGATTATCTGAGCGCCGCGGATCCGGCCGCATTAGGATAAAGGCGGCCGCCACTTTACATTTTTGTTTTTACATATTTCGAACCGCGCTGTTCTTGGCTCCGGGAAGCATTCCCCCCCCCCCCTCCTCAGATCCCAGTTTAGTTGCCGTTGTTTCTGCTCCCACTAGAGAAATACAAATGGCCGCCAAATCCCACAAGCTAGTGTAAGAATTGAATCCTGTAATTTCACCATAAACTGATTTTATATTGCAAACTGTCTGACATACATATATATTTTCTATGTAAAGTATCTGTCTGTATCCAACATGCCTTGTCTGAACAGATGACAGAATACAAGTTCAAACGATGTTTCAAAAATTCCATTAACACCTCACTGAGACCTCTCCCTTTATTTACTGTCTGCGAGAACCTGTTTCAAAGAGATCGACTGAAATCTCTTAATCAATAATTCAGAGGGTAATACCCTCACACTGGTATTAAAAGCCCAGAGACCCATGAGTAGGGTAGGTTAGCTTTTTCCATCAGAAGAGTATGTTCCAGTAAGCAGCTCCACAAGGCTGACCTGAATCATGAATTGAAGAAATTCCTCAACACAAGATAGGAGGATGAGGTTGATATATAAATCTGTATGCAATTTGCAATATACACACACAGATACCCAACAGGCTTAGGACACTTTGGCCAAAGGGTTAAACTAATTGCCCCTTTTTCAAGAGAATACGGTATATAGGTATTGCACTGTGCATTTTTGTCACATTGGAAGTAGCTTTGGGCATCTTTGTTTTTTGTTGTATGCAATTTGCAACATCATTTATAACTAGAATTGTGATATCTAATGTAATTTCTTATTGCCAGGTACAGTATACTGTATTGTAACCAGTTTGATTTGTTCATATTAATACAATTTTTATATATTCACTTGTGTTTGCATTTCTGTCACACTTCACCAAAAAGAACGTGAAAAACAGAGTTGTATTTCTTACACTAGTAGTATGCAGTCCTTGTGGATGACCACCAGCGCCATCTTTGCTGCTTTAGATTTACTGTGCAAGAGCCAAGTGTCACTGTCCTGATTTATTAGTATTTTTAACTATATATCATTTTAAAGGAGAATATATAGACATTAAAATTGATGGGAGTTTCCATGCGATAGTGATCAACACTATCGAAGTTTGATAAATAACCCCTGATATGCAAGACTCCCGTTTATAGGCACAATCAGGCTCTGCTCTGAAGACCTTGCAACAGGATATTTTGTACTTGACACTTGAGAGAAAAATGTAGCTATTTACATGTTCTATGTGCGCAAAAAAAAATCTGGAACGGGGGTTAATTGCTGCGCTATGTCTATTTATTACCTGTGAACTATGATTATATACATGTTTAATTGAAATTCAGTATCCGATTTGATATTTAATTACATGGCAAATTGATAAAATCACTGTTAATTTGTTAGAATAGCTCTGATAGCACGGTGTTACTGTGACAGCGTCTTTCATTTTTATTGGGAAAAATAGAGGCAGGAAATCATGTTTATATATTTAAAAAGGGAGCTAGATCACAAGCGGGGAATTAGACCTGTAAGCCTGACTTCAATAGTGGGGAAACTACTTGAATGTTTAATACGGGATAATATTCATAAATACCCAATGGAAAACAAAATCATTAGTAATAGTCAGCATGGATTTATGAAGGATAGATCTTGCCAAACTAACCGTATTTGTTTCTTTGAGGAGATAAGTAGGAATTTAGATCAGAGTAATGCAGTTGATGTGGTCTAGTTAGATATTGCAAAATCTTTTGATACGGTTTCACACCTGGATTGAAAACTGGTTAAAGGACAGACAACAGAGGGTTGTCAAATGGAACTTTTTCAGGTTGGGCTAAAGTCGTGAGTGGAGTACCTCAGGGATCGGTACAGGGACCCCTGCTTTTTAACTTGTTTATTAATGACCTTGAGGTTGGGATCGAGAGCAAAGTCTCCATCTTTGCTGATGATACTAAATTGTGTAAGGTAAAAGAATCATAGCAGGATAGAATTTCTCTTCAGAAGGACTTGGAGACACTGGAAACGTGGGCAGGTAAATGGCAGATGAGGTTTAATACAGATAAATGTAAGGTTATGCATTTGGGATGCAAGAATAAAAAGGCGAATTACAAATTAAATGGGGATAAATTGGGGGAATCCTTGATGGAGAAGGATTTAGGAGTGCTTGTAGACAGCAGGCTTAGCAATAGTGCCCAAAGTCATGCAGTAGCTGTAAAGGCAAACAAGATCTTATCTTGTATTAAACAGGCAATGGATGGAAGGGAAGTAAACATTATTATGCCCCTTTACAAAGCATTAGTAAGACCACACCTTGAATATGGAGTACAATTTTGGGCACCAATCCTAAGAAAAGACATTATGGAACTAGAGAGAGTGCAGAGAAGAGCCACCAAATTAATAAAGGGGATGGACATTGTAACTTATGAGGAGAGGCTAGCTAAATTAGATCTAAATTAGATCGGGGACAATACAAGGAGCTTTCAAAAGAACTATTCATCCCACGGGCAGTACAAAGGACTCGGGCCATACCTTAAGGTTGGAGGAAAGGAGATTTCACCAGCAACAAAAAGGAAATGGTTCTTTACAGTAAGGGCAATTAAAATGTGGAATTCATTACCCATGGAGACGGTGATGGCATATACAATAGATTTGTTCAAAAAAAGGTTGGACATCTTTTTAGATAGGAAAGGTATACAGGGATATACCAAATAAGTAAACATGGGAAGGATACTGATCCAGGGATTAATCAGATTGCCAATTCTTGGAGTCAGGAAGGAATTTATGTTTCCCCTTAGGAGAGATAGCATGAGCATCTTTAACCGGTTCCCGAGATCTACTACATACTGAAGCACAGAAGTATCAGTAGTAGTAGTAGCCTCCCCTTCCCACCCATCACAGAATAGGTCCAGAGGTTCCTGGACCCTGCGGCCATATAGCAATTCAAAAGGGAGAAAAGCCGGTAGATTCTTGCGGGACCTCTCGGTACGCAAACAGCAAGTGCTGCAGGTGAATCTCCCAGTCTTTCCCCTCCACCTCTATAAAGGTCCAAAGCATCTGCTTCCGGGTCCCGCTGAACCTCTCACCCAGTCCGTTGGTTTGGGCGTTGTGACGATGGAGAGGATTTGGCCCTGGATTAAAGGGGTTACACCCCAATTGGCCACTCTCTAACCTCACCAGGGAGACAAGGGGTTAACTGGGCTGGGGGCCCAGACATGTGATTTAACCCTTGTCATAACCTGAAAATGTATATTCCCTGTTCCCCCCCTGGTTTATTGTTAATCAGTGTCTGCATCACACACACACTAGAATCCATCCGGGAGCACAAGGGTTAATAGTCCTTTAATGATTATAGCTCTTTGTGAAGTTTTCCCGCCTTTTCAGGCACCATTTTGCAGGTTCCCATAAGCCGCCATTAGGGCTCAATGCTTTTTAATGGTGAATCTTGCTGTGAAGTCCGGTTCCTGAGAAGACCAGCAGATGGCGTCCGAGAGGGAGAGCGGCGGTTTCCCATTGAAAGTCTATGGGCTCATTGACTTCAATGGAGAAACCCTCGAAAGAGCTTTTCAGGAATGAGTTGGCAGCCTTCCAAACCGCTTAACCGCAAAGCGGATACAATGTCCTTTAAAAGAGTTAAAATCACTTGAGTCAAGTTCAACGTTAATTGGCGTGGGAATAAACTGTTCTGGGGGCCCTAGAAATAAAATTATTTTTGCCCCTAGTTCCTAGGCTTCCCCCCACTCGACCACAACCGGGTCCCCGAATCCTGGACCCCCGCTAAGGGTCGAACCGAGAAGAGCGGGTCGCGCCATAGGCTTCAATGGCGGCGGCAGAAACAGCTCCGAAAAATGACTAAGTGTGAAATGCTGTAATTTAGGGATCCATATCTCCGATTCCGGAGGGATCAGAGGATCAAGGTTTGGGGTATCTGTAGTCACTGCTCCGGCATCACTGCAGAACCATCCTTGACCCTCTTGGACGAACCCGACGGAGTATGGACCCCCTTGAAAGTTCGGGACTTTTTCCCATTGATTCTAATGGGGGAAAAGCCGCATGGTGAAAAAATGACTAAGTGTAAAATGTTGAAATGTGTAAGTCCATATCTCCGGTTCTGGAATGCCCAGAGAGATGGGATTTGGGTGACATGTAGCCAAGGTTCCGGCTTTAATGCATGCCCATTCCCAGCCCCCTCAGACCAACCAGACTGAGTATGGACGACTGTAAAGATTTGTGGATTTTCTCATAGACTTCAATGGCGGCGATTCCCCATTGAAAGTCTATGGTAGGAAACCCCATTGACTACAACGGCGGAGTTGCTCCATTGAAACCCATGGCGGCGGAGCCCGTTTTTTTCAATGGGGATTTAGTGAAAAGCTGAGATTTCTGTTAGCGGAGATTTTTGTATTAAAATGAAAAAGGATTTAATGTGCATTTGTGTAACTCCGGCTCCATAGGTCGTAGCAAGTCGCTTTTTGGATCATATGGTGTCCCAGTTCTGGCAATGACCTGCTAGACCCAACGGAACCGGATATTTTAATACGTTTATGTTTTATGTTTAATACTGTATTCTAAGGTATGGACAAAGACTTAGAGGAAATTCCTTTGTCCACCAAGATAGCAGATGGCCCCAAGAGGCGCCCTAATGTCTAGGATTTGAGTGCTGTTCAAAGGGTCTTGTCACCCTCCCTGTTTACCTAAGGGCGGAGGAGGCTCAAGCCAGAGCAGTCTTTAAGTGTCCCACTTCACACCTTTCAACAAAGGTTTTCCTGCCAGAACTCCAAATGATAGACTGGCTGGCATTCCTGATGCAAATGTGGGGCTTCAGAAATGAGACCCCAGAGTTCTACTGCGCATGTGCCAACTAGCAGGGGGGCATGGGTCAGAATGCTTTCCCACGTTAGTGAGTGGCTGGAGGTAATTGAAAACCAATCCCCTGTGCTTAAGGTTAAGAATAGAGGGACAAAAGATATATAAACTGCTGTTCCCTATATTCCTTTGTTGTTCATGTTTTGCAAGTTCTTCAAGTGTTCAGTCTGTTCTATACCATCTTGATTGCTGAGAGAAACGCTATGCACTGTCTTCCTGTCAGAGGTCTTTTCATGTCTTTGGTGTCTTGATGACTATGAAGAGTGCTGTATGAACTGCCAGTCCAGATATGACTGCTTCATCATTTCCATTTTAAGTAAGTGTCTATATTTTGCCTGTTATTTGTACATATCTGTTGTGTTCACCTTTATCAAGGAATAAATTACATTTTATCATATCTAAGTCTCGTCCCAGTTCAAACCCAGGTATATATATATTTATATATAGTTTTGGTGTAAATTACAGCCTGTCGCAAGCTACCGTGACAGGCGTGGTAAGGGGTCGTGCGCTTCACCCCGCACGAATCCCAGAGACACTGCAACAATTCAAATCATGAATTGTGTGCCCTGGTCGGTTAGGATCTCGCTAGGGAAACCTACCCTGGTAAAAGCACTAAGCAAAGCCTTAGCTACTGCCCTCGCGTCTATAGTGGCAAGCGCTACAGCCTCAGGGTACCGGGTGGCAAAGTCCACCACCGTGAGGATGTAGCGCTTCCCGGACCAACTGGGAATCATAAGAGGTCCCACGAAGTCCAATGCTACCCTCTGGAAGGGTTCCCTGATTACCGGTAACGGGTTCAGGGGTGCCTTCACACGATCGCCCACCATACCCACTCGCTGGCAGGCATCACAGGACCGGCAGAAATCTGCAACAGCCCTTGATGCCCCCGGCCAGTGGTAACGCTGCAACAGGCGGGCTCTCGTCCGAGTGACCCCCTGATGCCCCGCTAGTGGAATGGAGTGGGCTACCCGCAACAACTGCTGCCTATGTTTCGTGGGCACTACTAGATGTGGTCTACCCGTCCATACCTCATCTAAACCCGTAGCCCCGACTCTCTATACAGATAACCCGCGGTGCCACAAGTAGTAATCCGACCCGTCCCCTGGCTTAGACTCGGATGCCCGAAGTCTCATGCCCTCCACGCTGGGGTCGGATCGCACCGCTTCCCTAAACTTAGTACCTAACTATGGCCACCCACCGGTCGCAGCTATGTCGGGGGGACTGGGAACAGGCAAAGGGAACAGTAGGTCCGTGTCAGAAGTCAACTTAGTCTGGCTTACCTGCTCAGTCTCCGCAGAGGCCAGTGGTACCATTAGTCCCAAATGCAGGGGGACAGGGGTTGCAGCTGCTGTTAGCTGGACTGACTGGGTCCTGGTGATTGCTGCAACTGGAGCCAGCTTTGCTGTAAACATGCAGGTAACGTGTCCCAGGTCATTGCCAAGCAAAACTTTGGCATCTAACCCAGGCGATATCCCCACCTCCCTCATACCACGTCCGGCACCCCAATCCAAAAAGACCCGGGCCACTTGGAGTGGCCGCGGTCCTCCATCAGGCATGGTCACTTGCATTCCAGGGTCCGGGAGCAAATCCTCTGGCCGCACCATATCAGGGCGCACAAGGGTAACAGTGGCACCAGAATCCAACAAGCCTTCCGCTTGCTGGTCTCCGATGGTCACTTTTCTCAGGTGCTTCTGGCGGACGTCAGTGGTCTGCATGCCGACTGGCGCCACCTGATGTCATCCGATCTCCGCTGCTGGTCCTGAGGTGACAAGGACAGGCTCTTCCGTGGACGTCCCTCAGGGGTTGGCTTCCACGGCTGGGCTTGGCTCCTCTGTGTGTGCCAGACTCAAACGGGCGACCGGCCTCGCAGCTTGGGAACGGTGGCCCTGCTGGGCTTCCCCGGACCTGGCACGGTCCGGGCAGTCTGGCCTGATGTGACCAACGTTATTACAGTTGTAACACTGCCTCATGTTTAAATTCTGTAGGGGTAGGTGGTTTTCCTCCCGCTGCAGGCTTGTGAGTCCATTGCGGGGTCGTCTTAGCTCCCTGGGCCGGAGTGGCCACTCCTCTGGGAGCTAGTTTCGGGTTGAACGCCCTGCTGGTTACATAGTCGTCTGCCAGCTTTGCTGTATCTACATGGGTTTTGGTTTTTCTGTCAAACACCCATGCCTTCACCTCCGGGGGACACTGCTGCAGCAATTGTTCCTGATACATTAAGTCCAGCAACACGGGAAACATAGTGACCCCACAACCCTCCACCCAATGTGCCCCATGCAATGCCATGCGGGCACCGTAATTGACAAAGGACTCTTGAGGCTTCTTCTCGCCAGTCCTGAACTTGCCTTGGTATGCTTCTGGGGTGAGGGAGTACTGAGCCAGCAACATGTTCTTCACATGACCGTAGTCATCGCCATCCTCGTCTGGGATAGCCTGCAGAGTCTGACCAAACCAGACAACAAGGGGTTAAGTCGAATAACCCAGTCCTGTTGTGGTACTCTGTACCGTCGACATTGCATCTCGAAGTCCTTCAAGAATCCAATCTGGTCAGTACCGTTCACGAATTTGCAGAAACTGTGATGGTTTATTCTGGGAATGTCCTGTTCCCCGTTGCCAAGGTGGGAGTGGGGGGTTCTTCCCAATGCCACGGCCAGCAGCTAGATTTGCTCTGCTGCCGTAGCCCCCTATCCCCATGTGGTCAGGAGCACAGTGGTGACTAGTCTGGTCGCCGCAACGCCTGGTCCACCCACTGGTACCAAGCCACCAATATTCAGGTGGTCACTTGCTCCGTCCCCATGTTCTTGCAACTCCGGAGCCGGATTAACCTCCTGCACTCCGTGTTGATTGCCGACCGCTGCAAACCCAGCTGAGGGGCCATGCCCCACCGGTGGAGCCATTCTGGCTTCATAGTTCTCCAGGTCTTGCTCCAGCTGTCCCTTTGTCCGACCGTCCGTCGGCATTCCATAGCTACACATCTTTCCACGACTTGCTCTCGCCCCCAGGATCGGAACCGTCCTGCACGAGCACTCATGTTGGGATGTTTACCATAGATAGTTGGAATAAGGGGATAGTGTTATATCTCTTGTGCCTTACGAAACAGGTGTGCGAGTTATCACTTGTCTGAGGAGCTCGCAATCTACAAGTACCCTGTGTTATAGAATCCCGCAGTAGACTATAACAGGTTCAATCATGTCCCGCCGCTGCCACCAGTAAACCAAGCCTGTCACGGGAGACCAGACCTAATTCACGCCGAATATACTGGGCACTGATTGAACAGGACAAAATGATAAAATAAACTGTAAATGTATTCCCTCTCGGGCAAACAACACTGTAACACAAATAACACTTGAAAATAACAGGGTGAAGTATCCAAGAATAACACAGCTAGCAAATCTCCCTTGCTGGATTAGAGTCACGAACCACCAACAGCGAACACTCTACAACTCTGGGGTTGGGGCAACCTGCCTCTTTATAGGGTTTGAATTCCCATCACAAACAGGCAAGGAACTCTGGGAGGAAGCAGGAGTGCTCCCCCCCCCCCCATCCTGGCAAAACTAAGTCTAGGGCTGAATAGCTGGGCATTGTCTAACCCATAGGAGGGGTTGATGACAGATACTTAATGTTATCTGGCCCATCCCCACTCCTTATGGCTCTGCAGCTTGATAGTCCTGAATATCTACAGACACCTTGGCAACAAAGCTGCTGGATGCCCTTTGAAGTCAGGGACTCCCAAAGCTCCCAGCTTAGGCCTTGCCCCCGCTGCATGCTGCAGCGTCCGCTGTGGCGGACGCTGCGCTCACCAGAGCCCTCCCCGCAACGGCGCCGGGCCCGCTGCGAGGGGGGGCCGCAGCGCTCGCGCGAGAGCTACTCCTGCTCTCAATAGAATTGAGAGCAGGAACTCGCGTCGAGCGGCTAGGCACGCCCCCCGGCGGTTCAGCCAATGAGGGCGAACCTGCCGGGTGACGTCATGGCCGCGCCCCCGTCACTCCTCCGGCACGCCCCCTCCGGTCTCTGCTCCTGCAGTGAGCTGCAGACCGGGGAATCGCCGGAACGCGCAGCCGAAAGCGCGGGCGCGCATTAGAGCGCCGTGACCGGGGCCTTAGCCTTATCCTCAATGCACATTTATCTGCACGAACCTCACCTGATTAAATCAGAGGCCCCTCCATACAAATGTAACTCGCATGCAAATCTCATTACAAGTCTGCTATCTGAGAAATTAGTACAGTCCCATAATCCCCTGAACACTTTGCAGGGCTGACTCCCAAATTACATCACAGTGATTACCCATAGATCACAAAACACTTTACCTCATTTGCCTGCTTAACTAGACTGGGGAATTGAATTCACAGGGAATAAAAGTGCTTTGGAACACACATACATAGTACATTATGCATTAACCCTTTCTCTTCCCACACAAATTAGGGGTAATTTGCCGGGTATAACCCTTTTATTACAGGCCAGATTACCCCTGATCGTCACAATCAAATATTATAACACAAGTTTAGTGTACAGCTATTGACCTGCGAGCATGTAGCAATGTGAAGGTTAAAGTCCTCAATGACGTCAGATTACCACGACAACGGAAATGCTATAAATACCAGAGATCACAGAAGGGTATGCCAACCCACGAAGAAGCTCCTGGGTTTGTAATGAAATGATTGTCAGGTTTTAGTGACGTCATTTTTTGTGACAGCACGAGTGAGACTCCGCTACAGGGTCAATGAAACAGGGATTGTTTGGTGCCAAGAGCTCCGCAGTCTCTCTGCGGGTATAATTTCCTGTAAACATTAATGAATAGATTGAGCAAGTAACGTAGATCTATACAAGTCTGTGGCATTTCAAGTATACCCATCTTTATTTAATGCAGAAAAAGTTGTCAGAATGGCGGTCACTGCTTGCCAAATCAGGATACAACCAAGCGCAGTAAAAATAAAGTAATTATTTATTTATTCATCCAGATAGCAAAAGAACATGTAGAGAACACACACTGACGCGTTTCATCTCCGTGGAGGAGACTTTATCAAAGAGTGAAACACCCTAGCACCGGTAATCTTTAAATAGGAGCAGCTCCAATCTCATTGGTTGTCATGTGGAGGTGGGTGGAAAAAAAACACCTACTACATAATGAGCGCAAAGTGCCTCCTAAGGCTAAGGTCCCATTGCACGCGTCCGCACGGCTGGCTTGCTTGCCGGCGGCGCGTGCAACTCACTGTACCGCGATCTGCGGTCTACAGGAAACTTCAGTAGTAGCGGGGGGGCGTGGCCAAACGGGTCGGGGGGGGGGGTGCGGCCATGATGTGAGGGGGCGCGGCCATGACGTGGGGGGCCGGAGCGGGAGGTGGGAGGATTGACAGGGAGGGGGGGGGCGTGGCTTGAGCGGAGGGACCCGCTACTCTTCCCCCCCCTCCCTCCACGGGCTGCCACGGGCTGCAGGTAAGTAAAAAAACACACACACGCAGGCACTCATACATATATACACACACACACACACACACACGCACGCACTCACGCACTCATACACACACACACACAGAGACAGGCACGCACGCACTCAGGCACACACATACACACACAGACAGGCACGCACGCACTCAGACACACACAGAGACAGGCACTCACGCTGCTGTCACTCCACACTCCTCCCCGCTCCCCGAAGCCTCTCCTACTCCCGAAGCCTCCCCTCCCCATTGGCTCACAGCCACACCACGTGACGCGTCGAAGCTAGGAAACACCATTCTCTTGTGTCTCCTAGCGGCTGACGCGCCACAGCGTGTAGTCAGCTGTGCAGCCAGTGGGGACCGGCACCGGCTCGCGAGGATTCCCCTGCTGGTGGGGAACTCGCTACATTGCCGCCCGCGCCAACGAGCGCAGCGAGTCCCAGGCCTAATAGAGCACTCGAATGGTAATTGAGACAGCCAAGGGATAGAGATAATCCTAAAAGAGACCTATGCTATAAACAATAAAACCTTAATAGTAAGGGATATAAAGAAACAAATAAAGCAAACAAAGAGAAAATAAAAAAATGAAAGTAATGAACAAAAGTAAAATAAAAAACAGAGTAGAAAAATATATACAAATAGAAAACAAAAAAAATTAATAAAGTATATATACTGTATAAACCTTAAATATCAAAAGATTTTAAATAACATAAAAAATAAGAAAATAAGAAAAATAACACAATTGTGTGAATATAATAATGAAATACATAACCAAAAAATAGAAATAATTAATCATAAATGAATAAAGCTTAAAACAAAAAAGAAGGACTATTGCAACACATATGGAATATAATCATGAGCACTCAACAGAAAGTTAATCATGCAAAAAAATGCCTTAACTCCCAATCAATGCTGAAACCCCCAGGATGTAGAGTGCCCATGGTATAAATCCAAAACATTTCCTGTTTATTCTCTCTATCACCTCCCCTTATTTATATGAGAATCCAAACAGATATTTATAGAAAGGAACACTCTAGGAATTCTTTACTTTGTGCAAATAGCTGCCATCCCCCCTCCCTTGTCAAGAGCATTCAGAAAGCACAAATTTATGAGATTGAAGAGATTGTGTTCAGATAATAAAGATCAGCTGTGTCTTTAATAAACGATGGCAGACGAGAGACCAAAAGGTTGTAAAAAGCTGTCCATATACCGCGATAAACCATCTCCCAAAGATCCAATGCTCGCAACTATAGGCATTTTGCGCTCATTATGTAGTGGGTGTTTTTTCCACCCACCTCCACATGACAGCCAATGAGATTGGAGCTCCTCCTATTTAAAGATCACCGGTGCTAGGGTGTTTCAGTCTTTGATAAAATCTCCTCCACGGACACGAAACGTGTCAGTGTGCTCTCCACATGTTCTTTTTCTATCTGGATGAATAAATAATTACTTTATTTTTACTGCGCTTGGTTGTATCCTGATTTGGCAAGCAGTGACCGCCATTCCGACAACTTTTTCTGCATTACTACATTGGCTGGAGCACGCAGCTGTCGGCGTCTACGGGGAAACTTTGGCACTAATCAGCAACAAGGAGGTGAACATGGTTAGAACACGGAGTACCGGCCAGCTGATCGTGAAGTGTGGGACACAGGGTGCGGTGAGGGAAGCAATTGAAGATTCTGCGAGTACCTCGGATGCTTGCTATAGCGTTTTCACAGATACCAGAGACTGTATACTGCTTACTAGCCCCCACGCTGGCTGAGTCATATTTAAACACACTCGGACATTTAAGCCATCTACTATCACTTAACCCTACACGCTGATATAATTGAAGGATCCAGGAGTTTGTGGAATATATGTGATATTTATTGTATCATTGCTAGCTTTTGAGCACCAGCTTCAGAGGTTTATTCCTCACTTTTTTTCGTCTGTCTGTATTTAAGACAGTACTTTAGCTAAAACGGATTACGGAGCTGGCCACACTTGGGATATACCATCCTCAGCAGCGACCCATATTTTAGGTATCTAAATTGAGGTCATTAGATCTTTGCATGCCGTGTGAGATATAGGTGTTTGAGTTCAATTTGGTAATTCAGTTTAAATTATTCCAAAGCTGTATATACTTGAGGTTTATTATACTCAGGCAGCTATCCATATTTTAGACACCTGAATGATGTTCATCAGTTTATGCCTCATTTTTTTTCGTTGGACATTTACTATGTTTGGTAGCTTACTCTAGCTTGGAACTTGTTATCTACCTATACGGAAGCTTACAGCTGTCTTCATTCCCCTTTCGTTTAAGGGGTTATTATTCTACACTCTCAAACCAAGCGCATGTATTTTATATAAGCTTTTAATTATTTATTTTTATACTAATCGACTGTCCAATAGTCAAAACAACATATATATATATATATATATATATATATATATATATATATATATATATATATATATATATATAATTTTTGATACTGTTTAGTGATACTATGGAAGATGAAGAAAACTGATAATCAATCTCCTGATAGAGAGGCATTTGTACATTCATGTGGGAACAATGCAAGACGGACAAAAAGGGCAGCACATTTGTTTGATAATCATGAGATTATATGTGATGAACCATCTGATTTAACCAACCACTTTGTAAAATGGGAGAAATTATTGACCCAAAACATAAGACTCTGGTGCGACAATACTTCATTAAAAAACTATATTAGAAGAGAATCCCTAGGGGACTTAGGGTTAAAAAAATGCCAACATTTGGTTTTGCCAACAAACAATTTGAACAAGATTGGGCAAAAAATTAAGATCAATGTTCGAATCAATTAATGGAACTTATCATTCAGCAAAAATTACATAAGGTGACTAATGTCACAGATTGACTCGTTAGGTGAAAAATTCTCTTTTTGCAAAGGGAGCCAATTTATCAAAAATGACAAAACCCTTCTGTTGAATATAAAATCCATTGAAGATACCATTATTGATAAAAGAAAGCAAGTTTGAAAGGGATCGCACTGATTATAGTCGAGGCCAAGTGTATTGTTGGCAGAAACCTCCACCTACAAGAGAGAATTCAGGATATAGAACCCCGAAAAACAACAAAATCCTCATAAAAGATGGACTGATAAAACCCCACAGTACATCTATTTTAAAAACAAGACATGTGGAAACGTCAGGTTTCGATTCTGATAATTCAAATCATGACATCAGATCTCACTCTCGTTTGAAGGTCCAATGGACTATAATAGAGTTTTTCGGGACACTTCTAGGGGAGAGGCTAGGCCATCTACATCTACTTGTAGCAGATACAATAGATTTGTTCAAAAAAAGGTTGGACATCTTTTTAGATGGGAAAGGTATACAGGGATATACCAAATAAGTATACATGGGAAGGATGTTGATCCAGGGATTAATCCGATTGCCAATTCATGGAGTCAGGAAGGAATTAATTCTTCCCCTTAATGGGGTTTTTTGTTTGCCTTCCTCTGGATCAATAAGTATAGATAAAGGATAAAGTATCTTGTCTAAATTTAGCATAGGTTGAACTTGATGGACCTATGTCTTTTTTCAACCTCATCTACTATGTAACTATTGTGACATAGTCCAAAGATGTTAGGCAGCTTTCTGCCCCATTTTAGAGCAGAAAGTGCAGGAATAGTTAATGATCCGTTCCACAGCTTCCCATTAACTCAGGCAGCTGGATGGAAAATCCAGACCACAGATTACAATGGCTCTAGTTCTCCCTCACCTGCTCTTCTAATCACATGCACAGGTACTTAGAGCAGAGAGGTTTTGCATTTCACTCTCTCTCCTTAGAGCCTGGAGGCTGGGGGTATCGCTGCTCCCCTGTTTCCAGTATCGGGGTTGACGGCCCCTCCACGTATCACAGTACCAGAGGATTTGCCTGGACCCCACGAACAGATAAGACAAAACAAATGGTTATTGCTGTTGCTAAAAGACTGTGCTGTATCTTGTGACCCTAAATGAGAGAGCATTGTTTTAAGCTGGGGAACCAGTTTAGTTGGCCAGCAGCTGTTAGAGAGACTAATTCTGATGTGTAGTTAGATCCCTGAAAGGGATAGGATTTTGCTTATATGATTTTGGTTTTATTTCTTGAAATAACAGAGTGGGAAATATTGTAACACTGAAATATGTGAACTGCTGAATGAAAGTATCTGAGTACCTCTAACCTTCACATGTTAAAGCTGCAGTACCTTACTTGGATGAAAATAAAGCAGGCAGAAGCCTGAGTTAAGCAGCATAATACTTTGAATGATCCTGTTTGTTGTATAATTAACCCTAGAAGACTGTGTCGGGAAGAACCCAGACAGACGTCAGCGCTACAAAAGAGGGGCGTTTGTCACATATGGTGGAGAATGCGGGCAGACACTAAAAAAAGTCTGTGGGTTTGCAAATAAATGCGGGGGTTTAAAATGGCCGCCGAGCTGAACTAAAGTACAGATGCTATGAGTGAAGTCTGTCCCACTGTGTATATCAGTTGTGCTTCTAGCATACACAGAGAATGTGCGAAGTGTGGATGCAATAGCACCCTGAACCCAAACAGAAAACCAAAATGTTTTGCTGAAAAAGAAGAAAAAAAAAATTGCATCTAGCAAGTGCTGTTTGTAAAGCTAATGCCTTTTGCTGAAGTGAGTGAATTTGCAGCTAGCAAGTGCTGTATGCAAGTTGCTGAAGTGAGTGAAATTGCAGCTAGCAAATTGTCCCTGCCGGGTTTCTAAAATGGCCGACGTGAAATGTTTGTTTTGTAATGTACATAATCATGAAAAACAGTGTCCCTTCAGGCCATACGATGATGATGATGACGACTCGTATGTGGCCCTGGAGGAGAGTCGTACCCACCGATGAATTTAGTATGCTGGGCCTGTCATAAAGTAGGTCACATGGAAGATGTGTGCCCCAAAATTTGTCGGGAAGAACCCAGACAGACGTCAGCGCTACAAAAGAGGGGCGTTTGTCACACTATGTAATACTTCCTATACCAGGACGTCCAAATCATCTCTCCAGCCCTCTTCTTCCTTTTTTTCTCAAGCAGGTTCAAAAAAACGCACAGAACCAGGAGATCAAAAAGGAAACGGGGAATCGAGAGGAAGACAAAAGCGGAAGAAATATGTGTCACGACGACACCAACTTTTATCAACACATTTATATTTCTGGGTACTTGATTGAACAGAACAAGTTGCAAAATAAATTGTGATTTATTTCCTTAATAGACAAAAACAAGACATCTGCAGAATACACTTAAAACACTCACTGGGATAAAAGGGAACGAAATAAATTGTCCTTGGAACGAAAGAAATTGTCCTTTGCTTGCCAGTGCAAGAAATGTAGCAAGAAATGTAGCCTTGGTTTTAAAAGTCCTGTGGCTATGTTGTTGTTAACTCCTTCACTCCTGGACTGCTTTCTGCTGTGCTGGAACAAAGTCTTGCATCTCTACATCATGGATTCAAATTCAGGAATCACACTGGGGATACCTGGGGAGCCACGGTTATAGACTGGCCAAAGCTATCTTTAACATGTGGATCCAATCCCCCTCGTGGGAACAAAACAACCCACGAATAGCCAAGTTACCCACAGTTCATAAGACTGGTCAAAAGGGTTGTCCGGTGGCAGGGCGCATGGGTCAGGTTGACGCCCATGCCACTTAGCATACCTGGGCTACACCCATAACTTGATGCCGCTCCGTCTGATTTTTGACCAATAAATGTCAATAGACTGGCATCTGTGATACCCATAAGTTATACACGGCCGGCATTCTGAGGTATCTGGGTCTTTTCATAACTGACACCCTTTTAGACAGGGAGACTCTAAATCTGTGAGACCCCTTTTGAGGCTCGGTCATAAAAATACCTACAGCTCATTGAAATGCCGGTTTCTATACTGCCATCATGTGTCGGTTAGAGGGTATGGCAAGCAATGCATTTTTTCCTTTTAACCTGGCAGCCAGGGAATGGCCTGCAAATGGGGAATAAAAATGGCTGGGACAGGGCAAACACAGTAATGCATAGCAAATAAGTTTAATCCCTTTCTTCCCCGTCACAATATGCCTCAATAAGAACATTGATAATGTAATCTATCTCTCGGGGATGGAACTTTCTCTTGATCAGTTGACATTACTCAGTAGAGGTCTGGGATTTGCTCCTGTACAGGACTTCCAACTATTTCAAACCGTTATTGACTTACAAAAATTTACAAGGAAACTATCCTTGAAAAAATGATTTTCATCTAAGAATCATCATAATGTATCAAACTGTATAGAGAATGTATCCCATCCACAACTACATCATTCTAACGCTGATGTTAAATCTAATGAGTCATCTAATGATCTCAGGAATGTTGTATATTGTCAGATCTAAATGATCTTTTGCATCAACAGGGAAGACCCATAAATACGTCCTCACAACCATTTTTTGGGCATCAAGACTCAGGGTTTAAAAAGAAATCCCTATTCTGCCCTAACTCTAATAGAGGCTCATTTATTACTACATTTGAGAGACTAGTCGAAAGAGATTTAAGATTACTAGCAAATGGTTTCTCTTATTCACACATAGATTCTTGGAATCTAACTGAAAAAGAATTATAACATTGTGTTAAAAAAAATGCTGATAAGGGGGGTGCTCTTGTTGTTCTATCAGCCCATCAGAACAAACAGGAAGCTGTTAGACAATTTAGGGGATGAGAATAGTTATGAACGTTTAAGGGGAGACCCGACTCATATTTTAACAGAACTTGATGAGTTGATTGATTTTTAGTAAAATCCTTGCTGTTATTAACACCAAGGAATCTACATTTCTAAGCTGTCCACATCCCGTGATTCCGGAATTCCACCATCTCCCAAAGATCCATAAATCGCTGGTTGACCATCCTGGTCAACCTATAGTTGCGAGCATTGGATCTTTGGGAGATGGTTTATCGCAGTATGTGGACAGCTTTTTACAACCTTTGGTCTCTCGCCTGCCATCGTTTATTAAAGACACAGCTGATCTTATTATCAGTTTAAATATGTAACTGAAACCGCAATCACCAATTGTGTATCAATGAAATGGAAATATATGACTGGTGCTCAAAGGGTTAATATATGATATTAACAGTGTTGATCAAAAGAGAGTTTTTTTTGCCTTTCTGATCAAAACTCTTTTTTGATCAACACTGTTAATACTTATTATCAGTTTACAGGATTTAAGTTGGAATACTAATTATAGGTGGGTCACACTTTTTGTGATCTCACTATACCCCATCATTGAGCACAGACACGGTATGGCAGCAGTTGAACATTTTTTTGGATCAGATCTTTTCTATTTCACATTGCACTTTTCTTTTAGAATCTATTCAATTTTTACTTACGCACAATTATTTTTTGTTTGATGCACATTATTATTTACAAAAATTAGGCACTGCTATGGGCACGAGTTTTGCACTTTCTTTTGCAAATTTATTTATGGGTTTATGGGAAGCACATCACATTTATCACGACACCAATTTATTTCGTAATCACATTGTTTATTATAAGAGGTACATTGATGACCTGATCATGGTGTGGGATGGAGATCAGGAATCGCTTTCTTCTTTTGTGCACACCCTTAACACTAACAATTTTAATATTAAACTCATTTATGAGCACAACATTCACTATGTCAATTATTTAGATGTGGTCTTTTATATTGATAGTAGGATGAGAATCCAAACAAATATTTATAGAAAGGAACACTCTAGGAATTCTTTACTTTGTGCAAATAGCTGCCATCCCCCCTCCCTTGTCAAGAGCATTCCGAAAGCACAATTTCTGAGATTGTGTTCAGATAATGACATGTTCATTCCACAGTCACACGAAATGTCAAAGATTTCTTTCCAGAGGCTATAGTAGAACCACTATTCAAGAAGCTTTTAATCATGCGTATGCTCTGGACAGGAAAGATCTTATTAGGAAAAAACATAAGACAAATAAAAATAGAACATATTCCAAAGAAGGCACTACATGTCCATTGTTTATTACTACATATTATAAACAGTCCAGATCAATTAAAGATATAGTTCTAAAGCATTGGCATAGTTCATCACTTGAAATAGATATCTCTACACTTACCGAAACGGGTCCCAAATTTGTTTATTGGAAGGCTAAGACACTAGCCTCCCATCTATCTCCTAGTTTATTTGATTCATCTTCTAGGATACCGCCTGTTAGAGGTATTCCCATGGGATTTTATTCTTGTGGAAGATGTTCCATGTGCAAATATGCCAAACCAATTAAATATCTTACTCATACCAACAAAAGAAACAAATATTGTATCAAAAGTTTTTTAAACTGTTATACAAGTTTCGTCATCTACATTTTACAATGTGGTTGTGGAATCCGCTATGTAGGTAGTACTATAAGATCTTTAAGATATAGAATAGCGTAACATGTACGACTTATCACGAAAAAGGATCCAGCCCATCCAGTGTCCCGTCATTTTTCAATATGTCCCAAAGGGGGCATTATTAATTTTTCTTTTTCCTGTATTGAACATTATCACCTCCCCTTGGATGTGGTGGTATGAGAGAATACATTGAATAAACAGGAAATCTTTTGGATTTATACCATGGGCACTCTACATCCTGGGGGTTTCAACATTGATTGGGAGCTAAGGCATTTTTTGCATGATTAACTTTCTGTTGAGTGCTCATGATTATATTCCATGTGTTGCTGTGACGGGAGCTTTGTGACAGGCTATGAATAATACACCACCAAAGATATAACTGGGTTGAACTGAACGAGACTTAGATATGATAAAATATAATTTATTCCTTGAAAAAGGTGAACACACGAGATATACAAATAACAGACAAAATATGGACACTTACTTAAAGGTTAGGACAAGAAAAACCATCAGGATACAGGATGGGCCATTTCTTCCATAATTCAGTTTCAGATGAAGACATCACAGCAATACATGAAGATCATGAAGACACATGAAGACATTTGAGTAAGGGCTGACTGACATATACCATTTCAACCCTTCTCTTGCACTCAAGGCGCTGAGCTGTCTAGCAAAAATCTCTTTGAAGGAAATTTTGGCTTCCCTGTAAGTGTAAAGGCCGACACTTAAAAACACTCAGCCCCTTTGTTCTTGCCCTTAGCATAAACAATCAGGACAGTTAGCTTTTGATCACCGGGCTATGTTAATTCTTCAGGATGTCCTTCCTGCCTTATTTAACATAGCAGATGGAGTCTGCATTTTTCAGAGCAGATCCAAAACCCCATATACATTTTAATACCTACACATTAAAATACCTGGTTCTGGTAGGTCCAGCGGGTCCAAACTTTCCAGACCTTAATGCCAGAAGTGGTACACTGTAGGGTCCAAGTTTCAGCCCGCTACGACCATCGGAACCGGAGTTATACAAATATCACATAAACCGTTCCATATTTTATTAGAAAAATCTCCGCTAAAAAGAAATCTCAGCGTTTCACTAAATCCCCATTGAAAAACAACGGGCTCCGCCGCCATGGGTTTCAATGGAGCAACTCCGCCGTTGTAGTCAATGGAGTTTCCCGCCATAGACTTTCAATGGAGGTACCGCCGCCATTGAAGTCTATGAGAAAATCCACAAATCTTTACCTTCGTCCACACTCCGTGTGGTTGGTCTGAGGGGGCTGGGAAGGGGCATGCATTAAAGCCGGAACCTTGGTTATATGCCACCCAAATCCCATCGCTCTGGTCATTCCAGAACCGGAGATATGGGCTTACACATTTCAACATTTTACACTTAGTCGTTTTTCGCCATGCGGCTTTTCCCTATTGGAATCAATGGCCGGCGCCGCCATTGACAATGCATGGCGCCCGCCGCCATTAGATTCAATGGTGCGACCCACCTTCTCCGCTCGACCCTTTACGGGGGTCCCTCATTCCCGGACCCGGTGTGGATCGTGTGTGGGGGTTCCTAGGGTTTAGGGACAAAAAGAACTTTATTCCATGGGGCCCTAGAACCCAAGATTCCCACGCCAATTGTCGTTGAAATTGACCGTAGTGATTAAACTCTTTTAAAAGACATTGTATCCGCTTTTGCGGTCTGCGGTTTGGATGGCTGCCAACCTGTTCCTCGAGGCCGGCGTTGAGGAATCTCCATTGAAGTCAATGAGCCCATTGACTTACAATGGGAAACCGCCGCTCCTCCTCTTGAAAGCCACCTGCTGGTCGTCGCTGGAAAACAGGTCCAAAACCGCTACTTCTGCCATTAGAAAGCATGGAGGCTCAATGGCGACCTATGGACGGCTCCAAAATGGAGCCCGAAAAGGCGGGAAAATTACACAAAGGGCTATAATCACTATTTTAACATTAAGCCCTTCCCTCCCGCATCAACCCTAGTGTATGTGAGAGTGCAAACACCAGGATAACACAATACATTTACACAGGGGATAAACTTTTGGATACTGAAGCAAAGCAAAACACATTACTGGACCTCAGTCCAGTTAACCCCTTGCTTCCAAGGTGAGAGTAGAGGGTGGCCAAATGGGGTGTAACCCCTTTAATCCCGGGCCAAACCCTCTCTCTCATGACACCTCCCATGCTCAATGGGTGCCTGGTGCCCCAGCTGCCTTCCCTGGCACACCACTGGCACCCTTGAAGCACTCAATAAGTCCTGAGGGGTTGGCCTGGCAAAATGGTCCTCCGGCATTGTCCAGTACATTGTCCTGGCCACAGTGGATAGTGAAGTCAAGATCCTGCTGAGCAGGGCTCCACCGTGGCCGCCGGGCATTCTCCTGTGCCTCCCTCTGCCCCCCACCCCGTGCCTGGCGAACCAAGTCCATGGTGAAGGGGCCTGTCTGCAGACCAGGCTGCATACTGCCCAGAGACTGGCATGTCTCTGCCCCAGCAGGAGACCAGCTATCAAGCACAGACTGTCGCATTCCTGTCAACCAAGTCTGGGAAAGAGCTATGTCACTATCCTGTAGGGACTCTGCCTGCCCTGGCCCTGTGCCCACCTGTAGCTGCTCTGTGCTACCCTTGACTCTTCTTCCTGGCTGCCTATCTACCCACAGCTCCTCCTCTGGGCACCCTGGGGAATCTGTCAGGGGGGTCACTCCTGGCCAGTCAGAACAAGGGACCTCCTGCCTACCTAGCCCATCCCTTGCTTCTGCCAGCTGCCTGACACCCCACTGACCTCCTATCTCCCCCTGCTCCACAGTGTCTCCCTGCCTAGCCTCCCCTAGGCCCAGCACCTCAGCCCCTGCTGATGACTCCTGCTGCTTACCTCCCTGCAGCCCACCTGCACTCCTCTCCCCCCTGGGCAATCCTAACCCAGACCCTGGAACTACCTGAGTGCACCTACCTCCCTGACCTTGTCTCCCCCTTACCAGGGTTGAGCTCAGGGGCACCTCTCCAGATGCAACCGCCTTAGCTCTTGGCTGGCAGGTATCCCTGGGGTGGCACAAGCTGGCCACTGCCCATGATACCCCCAGCCCATAGCCAGGCTGCAACGGGGTTGCTGATCTGAGAAACCCCGAGGCTCTGCCAGGGTAATGGGGAACTCTAGCTGCCATACCTGCTGCTTTCCCTCCCCGGCTACCACTAGCCCTTCTTCTCTCACTGAGATCTGATGCTGGCTACCTACCTGCAGCCTCCCCTCACTCCGCTTCTCCCTAGCTAATCCTAACCTGGATCCTAGGGACACCTGAGTGAGGCCATCTCCCTGACACTGCCTCCCCATTACCGGGGATGAGCTCAGGGTTGCTGGTGCAGATGCACCCACCTTAGCTCCTGGCTGGCAGGTAATCTGGGGGTGGTCTAACTTTGCCACAACCTCTGATACCTCCAGCCCATAGTAAGGCTGCAACAGTGGGGCTCTTAACTGAGAGTCCCCTTGCTGCTCCGCCGGGGTAATGGGGAAGCCTGGCTGCCCTTCCTTCCTCTCCCCTGGTACCGCTATCTCCTGCCACCCCCCCGGTCACCCCTATAGTGAAACAACAGGGTAAAATAAGTCAGGGTCAGTCTGCGACTTGGTCTGGCTTACCTCACTGGTCCCCGCAGAGACCGCCGCCTTCGTTGGTCCCGATTGCAGGGGGACTGGAGTGGCCGCCGCCGGCATCATCTGGGCCGGGCAGCAACGGGACGCTGCCGCGACAGCGCCCGGGTTGGGTACAGGTACAAGGTGCAGGACAAGGGTCCCAGGTCTTTGTGGAGTAACACGGCTCCCCCCAAACCAGGTTAAATAACCCCCTCCTGCAATCCCTGTCCCTCCCCCCACTCAGAAAGGGCTCCGGCACTTTGCCGGAATCGCAGCTCTTCTGCCGCCGCCATGGGCGAGTCCCGGGTAGCTGCCGCAGCAGTACCCAGCTTTGGTGCAGGGTCGCCGGCGTGGATTGTGGGGCTCCGGTCATCGCTGTGTATCGCCGACTCCGCCAAACAATGTGAAACACCCCCCTCCCGCACACCCCAACCCTCCCCCCAAATAAAATTGCCGCCGGCAGGATGCCGGAGGGGCGGCTTCTTCTCCGCCGCCGGTTCTCCGCTGCAGGTGGATGGCCGCCGCGCTCCGCCGCTGTTGCAGATGCAGCCCGGCCAGGTTCTCCAGGGGACGTCCCGCGAAGGGTTGTCGCCCTGGTGGGCGGGAGCCATCAGAGGATGCCGCTAACTGGGTCATCTTTTCCGCAGCTCGTGAGCGCTGGCCCTGAGGGGCTTCTTCGCCCGACCGCGCACGGTCCGGGCACCGGGCATTATTGTGGCCCGTTTGTTGGCAGTGCCGCAGGGCCTGCCGGAGCTTCTCCGCCACCGGTGGACTAACCCCAGCAAGGGGCAACGGAGTCCAGAGCGGAGTTGCTCGAGCGCCGGGCTCATTCCGGAGCTTCTCCGCCGCCGGTGGACTACCCCTCGCAAGGGGCAACGGAGTCCAGAGCGGAGTTGCTAGAGTGCCGGGTTCTGGGAGGGGGTAAGCAGGTCGGTGCGGCACCAACACCGTGAACTGGGTCCACTTCGCCTGGAACCACGTATTGCCCAACGCACACACCAGTGCTAGCTCTTTCAGGGAAAATGGACGGGCCACCGCAACGGCCGTTACCTCTCCTGGTGCAAGACTTCAGCTCCCTCCACAAGTCTCTGCCGTCCCGGAGCTGGGTCCATTCCCTGCTCTCCGGGCGGTTTGATGGTTACAGCGGCTGCAGTGGTGGATCTTTGCTCAGCCTGCCGGGTTTCATGCTCACCGATCGCTGCCTCTCTCTCAGCCTTGCCGGCTGCTGGTTCCCGTGCCGACTTGATGCACTCCTCCGGTCTCGGTGCCCGGCTCCAGTCAAACGGATGGCCGGCACTTTGGTTCTGGAGGCAATGCTTCTCACAAGTAGGGGAACGGTGAGGAGGTGCCATATCTTGTGTTATATGTTGTACACTGTGTGTTCAATATCTTTAGTCCCAGGAACTCGCAATTACTCTCGAGTTCTCACTATATTACAGTATCCCTCAGTACACTGTAATACAGGTCTAGTTAATCCCGCCGCTGCCACCAGTTTTATTAATAGCCTGTGACGGGAGCTTTGTGACAGGCTATGAATAATACACCACCAAAGATATAACTGGGTTGAACTGAACGAGACTTAGATATGATAAAATATAAATTATTCCTTGAAAAAGGTGAACACACGAGATATACAGATAACAGACAAAATATGGACACTTACTTAAAAGGTTAGGACAAGAAAAACCATCAGGATACAGGATGGGCCATTTCTTCCATAATTCAGTTTCAGATGAAGACATCACAGCAATACATGAAGATCATGAAGACACATGAAGACATTTGAGTAAGGGCTGATTCTGACTTATATACCATTTCAACCCTTCTCTTGCACTCAAGGCACCGAGCTGTCTAGCAAAAATCTCTTTGAAGGAGATTTTGGCTTCCCTGTAAGTGTGAAGACCGACACTTAAAAACACTCAGCCCCTTTGTTCTTGCCCTTAGCATAAACAATCAGGACAGTTAGCTTTTGATCACCGGGCTATGTTAATTCTTCAGGATGCCCTTCCTGCCTTATTTAACATAGCAGATGGAGTCTGCATTTTTCAGAGCAGATCCAAAACCCCATATACATTTTAATACCTACACATATTAAAATACCCGGTTCTGGTAGGTCCAGCGGGCCAAACTTTCCAGACCTTAATGCTGGAAGTGGTACACTTTAGGGTCCAAGTTTCAGCCTGCTACAACCTTCGGAACCGGAGTTATACAAATATCACATAAACCGTTTCATATTTTATTAGAAAAATCTCCGCTAAAAAGAAATCTCAGCGTTTCACTAAATCCCCATTGAAAACAACGGGCTCCGCCACCATGGGTTTCAATGGAGCAACTCCGCCGTTGTAGTCAATGGAGTTTCCCGCCATAGACTTTCAATGGAGGTACCGCCGCCATTGAAGTCTATGAGAAAATCCACAAATCTTTACCTTCGTCCACACTCCGTCTGGTTGGTCTTAGGGGGCTGGGAAGGGGCATGCATTAAAGCCGGAACCTTGGTTATATGCCACCCAAATCCCATCCCTCTGGTCATTCCAGAACCAGAGATATGGGCTTACACATTTCAACATTTTACACTTAGTCGTTTTTCGCCATGCGGCTTTTCCCTATTGGAATCAATGGCCAGCGCCGCCATTGACAATGCATGGCGCCCGCCGCCATTAGATTCAATGGTGCGACCCTCCTTCTCCGCTCCACCCTTTACAGGGGTCCCTCATTCCCGGACCCGGTGTGGATCGTGTGTGGGGGTTCCTAGGGGTTAGGGAGAAAAAGAACTTTATTCCCAGGGGCCCTAGAACCCAAGATTCCCACGCCAATTGTCGTTGAAATTGACCGTAGTGATTAAACTCTTTTAAAAGACATTGTATCCGCTTTTGTGGTCTGCGGTTTGGATGGCTGCCAACCTGTTCCTCGAGGCCGGCGTTGAGGAATCTCCATTGAAGTCAATGAGCCCATTGACTTACAATGGGAAACCGCCGCTCCTCCTCTCGGACGCCACCTGCTGGCCGTCGCTGGAAAACAGGTCCAAAACCGCTACTTCTGCCATTAGAAAGCATGGAGGCTCAATGGCGACCTATGGACGGCTGCAAAATGGAGCCTGAAAAGGCGGGAAAATTACACAAAGGGCTATAATCACTATTTTAACATTAAGCCCTTCCCTCCCGCATCAACCCTAGTGTATGTGTGAGTGCAAACAAAAGGATAACACAATACA
>NC_134483.1:255549512-255557012 GCF_040206685.1 Ascaphus truei
CTTTGTCAGCCCTGCCCTCCCTCTAGCACATGTCAGTTCAGGATTACTCATGAATATTCATGAGCTTCCACTGCCAGTCAAGCAGATTATAAACAAATGCCAGCTTTTAATATGTCATCAAATTTCGACCTATCAATACATGGACAACAGATACTTTCTTATATTTGTACTTGCAGTATATTGATCCAGAGGAAGGCAAACAAAAAACTTCATTGACATATCATCCAATGATATCTCAAAGGGAAAAATAAATTCCTTCCTGACTGCCAATTCTTGGAAACCAGAGACAGAACATAAAACACAGACAGAGCTCAGTGCACATCCAGAGAAACTCATACACAGTACAGTGCCTAAATATATGTATAGATATCTATTAAATAAAATGGTCTTTTAGTTTAACATTTTGGCCAAATTGTTGTAATCCCGAGCCACTACACGGCAGACCACATCTCAAGGGTCCCTAACACTAATATAAATTCTTAATAACCTGTGCATTACCAGGAAGAATGATTTATAATAAATCTGTCAAAATTAGTTGCATAGTTCTAAGTCTGATTGAAGCTTTTATTAACCTGTACATTACCAGGAAAAGCACTCTATATTAGATTTGTCACAATCATACTGCAAGCAAGTTCCACTGAGAGTGGGAGATGCGATGGAGTGAGCTTTTAACCATTTAAATGTGGGAGGCGTGAGCTTCAATTAGGTAGGAGGTTGCCACCCTCCAATCAGCTAAGACTAGCTGAACAAGAATTGTAAAACATACAGGACACCTACAAGCTCATATTGAAACCCCAAAATATCCACAACATATATATAAGCATATAAGTGTCACAGAGGAGTGCTTCTGAGCATGGCAATATATATATTTAAAACCAGAGACAGAACAAAAAACAAAGACAGAGCTCAGTGCACATCCAGTGAAACTCATACACGGTACAGTGCCTAAATATATATGTACATGTGTTTTATGTTCTGTCTCTGGTATTAAAAATATATTGCCATGCTCTGTAGCACTCCTCTGTGACACTTATATGCTTATATATATGTTGTGATTATTTTGGGGGTTCAATATGAGCAAAACAGAAAGTGAATCCCTGCGCTTCTCCCATAGGGATAGCAATCAATGGGGAATATATATATATATATATATATGTATGGTGTAAATACCTATAAGAAAAAAGGAGACTTTTGGTATACATCCTTTGATCAAATAATGCCAAGCCTGCTAACCACGTCAAGGTAAGTCTCTTTAGCAGGTCCCTACGCTAAATGCATACTAGTGTTATGTGAAATAAGCCCAGAAAGGGTTAAAATATCAAAGCATATGCTTGTATAACCTAGTGCAATTAAAAACTGGTATATACCAGTACAGATACTCACATGTAAGTGAAGTGGAATAAGGGGACCTTGCTAGGAGATTATATACCTAGAAGAGGAGGGGCTGGCCTGCCACAAACTGCTCAATAAGCAGTTGCAGGTGATTGGCTAAATATATTCAATTACACCATAGTAGTGTTGCCCTCTAGGAGCGTGCTGCAAGCAAGGTCCCCTTATTCCACTTCACTTACATGTGAGTATCTGTACTGGTATATACCAGTTTTTAATTGCACTAGGTTATACAAGCATATGCTTTGATATTTTAACCCCTTCTGGGCTTATTTCACATAACACTAGTATGCATTTAGCGTAGGGACCTGCTAAAGAGACTTACCTTGACGTGGTTAGCAGGCTTGGCATTATTTGATCAAAGGATGTATACCAAAAGTCTCCTTTTTTCTTATAGGTATTTACACCATACATATATATATATATATTCCCCATTGATTGCTATCCCTATGGGAGAAGCGCAGGGATTCACTTTCTGTTTTGCACATTTGTATGGCCATTTCCTTCACTAGCTGCATGCTCTTTACATGGAGAAGCGCAGTGATTATATTTGTTTTACGGGGTTCAATATGAGCTTGTAGGTGTCCTGTATGTTTGCCAATTCTTGGAATCATATTAATCCCTGGATCAACATCCTTCCCATGTTTACTTATTTGGTATATCCCTGTATACTTTCCCTTTATAAAAAGATGTCCAACTTTTTTTTTTAACCAATCTACTGTATCTGCCATCAGTCTCCATGGGTAATGAATTCCACATTTTAATTGCCCTTACTGTAAAGAACCCTTTCCTTTGTTGCTGGTGAATCTCCTTTCCTCCAAAATTAAGGTATGGCCCTGAGTCCTTTGTACTGTCCGTGGGATGAATAGTTCTTTTGAAAGCTCCTTGTATTGTCCCGAAATATATTTGTATACAGTTATCATATCCCCTCTTAGACGCCTCTTTTCTAATGTAAATAAATCTAATTTAGCTAGCCTCCCCTCATAAAATTAGATTGTCCATCCCCTTTATTAATTTGGTGGCTCTTCTCTGCACTCTCTCTAGTTCCATAATGTATTTTCTTAGGATTGGTGCCCAAAATTGTACTCCATATTCAAGGTGTGGTCTTACTAATGCTTTATAAAAAGGGGCAGAAATAATTATGTTTACTTCCCTTCAAACCATTGCCCGTTTGATGCAAGATAAGATCGTGTTTGCCTTTGCAGCTACTGCATGACTTTGTGCACTATTGCCAAGCCTGCTGTCTACAAGCACTCCTAAATCCCTCTCCATCAAGGATTCCCCTAGGATGCACAAACTTTCCCCCGTGCTAAAACCTGCTTTCTCTCCTCTGCGCCTCGCGTCCCCTTCCCCCCCACTCGGCCCAGCATCAAATGACGTGCGGGGTCATATGACATGTTGCCATGATAACATGACATCACATGATCCCGTGGCATCATTTGACGCCGGGTTACCATGACGATGCGTCGTTGGAAGGGAAGGTAAGTATGTTATAGAGGCCTCGCTCGGTCCCCGGCATTTCATTTAAATGACTGGGGGGGAAGAGTGTGGGACCTCTATAACAGCCGCACCCCCCCTCCCTCCCCCCACCTGAAAATCTAACGCCCCCAGTGCAGGGAAAGGCACGCACTGAACTCACCAGTAGCGGTGGGAGAAAAAAAGTAACGCCTATAGGGGTGGGTATCATGGTATATATAGTGAGATAACCAGGCAGTGTCCTAACATTATAATTTTAATAATTTAGTAAGGCGGCATCTGAAAAGGTAACTATTACAATCAAGTAGAAACCTACTACGTGTTTGACTGATTTCATTTCAGCAATTTTAAGTTCAGACATTTCACGTCAAGACACTAAAATACGTGAAAATTATGCATCCCGGCAGACCTTTCTGGGACAACGGGACAAGTCAACGAAATAAGGGACAATTCCATATAGAAAAAAATAAATTAAAAAAAAAGAGTGGTGTACTACTGCTACAGCTTTAATCTAATAAGGGGATAATAATTGATGGGTGGGGGTGCATAGGGAAGTGGTTAAATGACATAAGCACAAAGAGAGAAGACTTCCACAAAAAATGCACTCAGACCCCAAAAAATTAAAGTCAAGTGCCACTATGTTACTTAGCAATTTAACAAAGGCCAAGTTCAAAAACTCTCGCTTGCATTAAAATGGAAAAATAAATGTTTGAAACAGTTTGCAGATTTATTGTTTTATTTAATTCACATGAACCGGTGAAACTTTGCCTAGGTCTATATGTGAGAAGGAGTGGCTCAGTGAGTAAAGACACCGGCACAGAGTTTGAAGCAGGGGAACCTGGTGACCTTGGGCAAGTCACTTTATCTCCCTGTGGCGCTAAAAACATAGATTGTAAGCTCCACAGGGCAGGGACCAGACAGAATGGATGCACCTCCACAACACATACCTTCTTTTTTGCAAACGGGTACTTCTTTCTCGTGCAAGCGTCTAATTCAGCTTTTAAGGTGCTCTCTGGAGTGAATGCACCAGACCCCTTCAAGTCTACATTGAGGAATCTAAGGTCACAGGAGTCCAGTTCACTGCGGGATTCTCTTGGAGAAGAAGAGGACATCGCTGACCTATTGCAACAGGAAGACAGGGACATTTTGAATTAGCCTTATATTACAAAAGAACAAGAAGATAATCAAAGGGTTGGTGGGTCAATCAGAATACTCAAGGCCATTGAGAAGTACCACAGAATTTTAAGGCACACTTCGCCCCCCTAGTCCAGAGAGACTGGCATTAGTCAAGTAAAGGATTAAAAAAAATATATATATATATATATATAATAAATATATACACACACACACACACACACACACACACACACACACACACACACGTCTTAGGCAGGTCTGCAACCCCGCCTTTCCCCATTATCACCCAGCACACAGCACTTCCACTGCAGCAAGGGATTCTGGGAAATGACATGCAAATGAGCAAGCAGTGCCACTTTTTGCTTCCAAAACCATTTTTAACATGGTTCCCTATAGGCTTAAGCTTGCTGCATGGTCACAGCTTTGAGCACAGCCAGGGTTAAGGTGCATACCCAGAAAACCACCCACAAACAGCTGTTTCGACCTTAATGGGTCTCATCAGTGTGGGGTTGATTAACTGGGTATGCAAAGAAGCTAAAGGATGGGCCAACCATAATACTGAGTTAAGTTATGGTGAGTAAAAAAAGTGACAAAATCCCTCCACAGCAAAGCAAATATGCAAATGTAAATACAACTGTATGCTCATCTGCATATATAGAATCCAATGCACAGCCAGCACACCATATGCAAGTAAATAAGTTTTGGTGCTTATCCCATAAAGCAATAACAGACCATACGATACCGGTTGCAACACGACATCAAGGGACAGCACGCAGGTAAGTAAATCATGACCATACGATACCGGTTGCAACACAAAAACCGACGTTTCGTTCCCCCAGTGGGACCTTTCCCACGGTTTTTGTGTCTTCTATCAAATATAGAAAATTCATGATTTACTTACCTGCGTGCTGTCCCTTGATGTCGTGTTGCAACCGGTATCGTATGAGATATATATATATATATATGACAAGCTTTCGAGAGTTATCCTCTCTTCTTCAGGTCAAGCAATACTGATATACAAAGGTTTCAATGGCTAAACAGTGTAGAGAGAGGGGGAAAAAAAAACAGCAGATATTTACTGTAGATAAGGTAGGGTGTTAAATGTGTTTGAAGCCAGGGAACGGTGTCAAAGAAAGGTGGGGAGGGGTAGGGATACAGGGGGGGAGAGAGAAAGTGTGAATAAGAATAGAGGCAAGCAGAATAATTACAAGCAATTTTGATAGGGTGTGAGAAAACCCATGTCCGCATTAAGTCCTTTGGTTTTGGTGTCAAAGAGTCTTATCATTCTGAGTTCAAATGTTTTCCGTTCTTGGGTACGTTTAAACATTCCATTGAGGATTTAGATTTTTAAATAATTTATGGAATGATCTGGTTGTGAGAAGTGATGTCCCACAGGTGAGCAGTATCTTCCTTCTTCGTGATGGAGTATGGAGTGTCCGTGCATATTCATTCTTCCTTGTAGTTTTTGGCTGGTTTCCCCAATGTAGCAAACTTGGTCACATTTGTTGCATTGAATCATATACACTATATTCCTGGATGTGCAGCCGTATGATCCTTTAACATTGAATGTTCTATGGTTGTGACTGGCTGTGGGATCTTGGCAAATATGTTTGCAGAGTTTGCAGCTGCACGGCTTTGTGCCATTATCCATGTCTTTAAAATCGTTGTTGCATGCTCTGTCAGGGTTGCAGATCTTTGATTATTTTTGTATGCCTTCTAGACACCGTTCCCTGGCTTCAAACACATTTAACACCCTACCGTATCTACAGTAAATATCTGCTGTTTTTTTTCTTCTCTCTCTATACACTGTTTTAGCCATTGAAACCTTTGTATATCAGTATTGCTTGACCTGAAGAAGAGAGGATAACTCTCGAAAGCTTGTCCTATGACATAAATTGTTAGTCCAATAAAAAAGGTATCGCCTAATACTGAAGAACTCATTTATTCTGCACTATCGCAACTGGACTAACACGGCTATTTTCTGATATATAAATATATATATATATATATATATATTATATATATACACACACATACAGTACAAGCACAAAAGAGCTCTGATCATGTTAAAAAAAAAGAAGGAAGAACAATGTTTGACTTAGTTTAAATAGTGTTCCCAGCATCACTTACTATACTGTACACAAGTTTCTGTGCCCTTTTAATTACTTTCCTCAGCAGTAGTTGTTCAGTTAATATAATTACTTGTGGTGCTGAAAGTGCCGTGCAGGGCTGCGATGGTATCACAGCTTGGGAAATGTAATATCAGCTTCTCAGCCCTTTTTACATAAACCTGAATGAAGCATACCAGTGCCCTTCCCACAGGAAGTCCAATAACTCAGGGATCAGCTGCCTTTCACAGCCTTGCTTTAAAGATACAGCTATACAATGATGGTGCTTCCAAGCAGGGGAAGAGCTATATATCTAGATTTATCAAAGAAAAAAAAATCTTAATTGCTTTCAATTTGCAGGCTTTGCCCAAAAATGACAATGAAAACCTAGTGCTTTCAATAAGTGTGACTTCATTCAAGTGTAACCCCCCCCCCCCCCAATCAATATAGTGAAACTCAAGTTAATGGGCAGTCAAAGCACTCACTTCTATTCAAGTTGCACTCAGTGAATCGTATCTGTACAGTAAGCCGCTCCTCACCGTATTAACCTGTGAGATACCAGAGAGGAGCGCGAGCCACTAAGCGGTGGTCGCTCCGCAGTGTAACCCCTTCCATACCGACCCTTGTGCTTACACAGCAGTTATCATGCAGTCCTGCTATTGTATTGGCTGCTCGCCAATCAGCGTAGATATGATGCAGGTGTTAATAAAAAGCAGCCTGGATAATTATCACACTACAGAGCTGGAGTGAATGTATGGGATGTGTCCATGCCGCTGTCCGCTCAGGAACACGTGCCAATGTTCATACCGCGCACTTTGCATACACTCCCTTATTAACGTGCAGTCCTCCCGGAAGCTGACGCCCTCCAGAGCCATAGATACCTAAGCGGCGGGTGGCAAGAGCGTCTCCCACAAGACCCTTCAATTACTCTCTGGTAACCGGAAAGAGCCTGTCTCATTTGTTTCCGTTGCTACCTCCGAGACAACGAGCGTGCTGGTTCAGGGGCGCGCGCTCTCCCGACGCTTCCGTCGTAAGCGCATGTTTGCTTGAGTACTCGACTGACCAACCAGGGAGGGTCTGAGAGTGAGCGCGCGCTCTCGCAGTGTCCGCAAGAGCAGAGAGTGTTTCGTTTTCCTTCATCTCGCCTTGTTGCAGTCAGTGCCGCCCCCAGTGAGTTGTCTCGCGCTCACAACAGGAAGGTTCCGCGTGCAGCTGCCAGTAACGGTTTCCATCCACAGGAGAGGAGGAAAACGGCGCCATGTCTAGGAGGCGACACAGCGACCAGAATGACGGTAAGACCCGCGACCTGGCGGTCTCCTCGTTTATTTATTTTATTTATTTATAAAATTTAACCAGGAAGTAATACATTGAGGGTTACCTCTCGTTTTCA
>NC_134483.1:255564512-255674512 GCF_040206685.1 Ascaphus truei
AGGCTGCACTAAAGTCTAGGAAGGCTATGTAAGTTGGTTGCCTGAACTCTTGTCGCAGCTCTAATACCTGTCGTAAGGCACTAATTTTGTCAAATACATCCTCTTCCTGATCTAAACGGCCTGTTTTTCACGTGTTCTTTTTTTGTCGTCCATCTTTTTATGTGATTTTAGTATTATGGCTTCCAGTATCTTATACGCTAGGTTGATCAAGGAGATTCAGCGGTCATTTTTGCAATCACTTCTTGCTCCTTTTTTGTGTAGGCAGCAGTGCAGTTTCCCATTCTTTTGTGATTCGTTCTTTTTCCCAAATAAGTGAGAGAACATCTTCCATAGCGCCAATAACATGAACTCCACCAGCTTTGAAGAATTCAGCACACAGACCATCATCCCCTGGGGCTTTGTTAAGTTTATTGATGACTGTGGCGATTTCGGTTGGAGGGGTGTCACAAATGTTGTATGGCCCATGAGTAAGCATATTCGGATTTTCAATGTCACCTGTGACAGGAGGGGGTCGACTAAGCGGATCTTCAAAATGTTCGTACCACCTATCTAGTCTAGCTTCCACGTCCGTAATTTTATGTCCGTTTTTGTCATTGATGCATTGGCTGACAGGGTTTGAATATTTGCCAGCAGTAATTTTGGTCAGTCTGAAGAATTTTCTATAATCACCATGTTGTTGAGCAGTTTCAAGTTCAGCGGCTATATGATTGTAATAAGCCTCTCTGTCTTGCCTGGCATTACTTTTTATTTCATGGGCGAGCTGGGTAGCAAGAGGGTGGTTGTTTGCAAGTGCTGTTTTCCGTCTTTGAGAAAGCTGGATAGTATCATGTGAAATCCAGTCCTTTTTTCTGTTCACATGGTGGGATACATTGCCTGACTGCATCTTGCATTTTTTTTGTCGGAGGCCTCCGACCCTTTTGTTAAGTCCAAGGATCGTAAGATATCAACAATAAAACAAAAAAAAGTGCTGGAAGCGCTTAGGCTCTCAAATAAGTGTTATAACCTCTGGGGATTACATATAATCAAGAGTTATGAGATCTATACATATAGGCAGGGCTGCCTGATAAACAAACCGACCGAACAAGGTCAGGAAAACTTTCATACAACAAATACAAACAAGCGCCTAAAATGTCCAATAAGTGTTGATGGCAGGTTCTCAAACCGTGCTTGGTAGTCCAATCTGGAACATCCGGATCCTCTTGTATAATCCACGAAGAAGTATCTCAGGACATTTGGGTTTAAACAGACACAAAAATCATAGTGTATACTGCTAATTAATCCAAACTAAACACCACAAAGAACTCTACTAACAGATATACACACACGGAGATATTGATATTGATATTGATATTGCATATCAAATCAGGGTCTATGCACAGCATAGAGACCAAACATCAAGAGACAAGAGAAAGAGAAAAGAATTTTAGAGACTCCCAGGTCACAGAAAAGACACCACTCACCAGAAGAGGTACAAGAGGAGGGTGTAAGACCAAAACAAAGAAGGGAATCGAACTAAACGAATCTTTTAAAGGTATTTTTAATCTATCTGCAAAATGTGTATTAAAATTAAATGATGTGTATTTTATTTAATGTTGTGCTGTGCATAGACCCTGATTTGATATGCAATATTGGCTCCCCAGGTGGGGATTGTTTGTCAATTTATTGTGGCCAATCAGATTAGGTTCATGTGTATAAGAACCGCCCCTTACACCCCCTCCGTTATCCCTGAAGAAGTATCGATTACGAAACGCGTAGGAGAGGGCGCGTTCCATCTTTATTCCTATTAATACCCACTGAGGTTTATACATAGAGCATATTTCCTGCACATGCTTTTGGACTTTCACCGCTTACACCATCCGCGAGCAGGCGGGAGTGATACCAGGACGCCGTCTGATGACGTCAGGACGACTGCGGCTCAACCCGGAACGGCCTGTGTGAACACAGCGTTTGTTGCAATCACAGCTGACGGGAGATCCCTCACAGAGGTTTGAACTTCCCGCCGAGTGACCCGCTGGAGACCAGAGACTCACACTGTGGGGTGAATTCCTAATGAGGTGCGCACCCCTTGCTGAGACGGTTATTGAAGATAAGAGGACCATCCAGAGAGACAGTGAGCCTACACGGAGCAGTTTCCTAGAGTGGTAACATGTCCAAAACATGTCCTGTTGTTATATGCTTTATCCTGATGTACGTGCAATAATCACCTTTTTTATTCTATAAATATTCTTTAAATACTACACCATGAGGTTTTTTTGCGCTGTTTTTCTCTTTTTTCTATACACACACGGAACAATAAACGGTAAATGACCAGTTAAGCTAATTTATTCAAATATAAAAACTAACGACATATGTCTAAAAACACATGAGTTGCATGCTGCTGCTCTTCCATTTTGGCAAAAAACTGAATCCTACTTACACCAAGTAGGAGTTATCTGCATACTGTCCGATGTGCCTTGTTAACTGCTAATGGCTCCTCCACTGCAAAGGGACCGTCTGTATCCCGGTCATATACAGGTGCGCCGATGCCATCTGTATGCTCCTCGCAGTGAGCTCGAGTGCAGGGGAAGATGCCGGGGGAGAAAATCCAATTGAAGCTGTTTGGCTGATCTGTCTATGCCTGTTTGGCTGCACATGCAGCGTTTCTCATGATCAGCTGTAACCTCTGACCCTACGTGTTTAATGATTGCGTCACTTCCTCAGTCCAGAGATACTACTTCGTGGATTATACCAGTGGTGTCCAAAGTGAGGGGCGCTAGATTGTCTCTGTCTGTCTGTCTGTCTGTCGGAGCACAAGTGTTACAGAGACCCCGCGCTTCCCTAGCATTTTAAATGCCTTCGGGATCGCGTGAGGCCTCTGTAACTGGTTTACTTACCTTGGTTTCAATGACGATTCTCCATGTCGACTGGCGTCAATGATGCCGCGGGGTCATGTGACATCACGACGCGAGCCGGAGGGGAGAAAAGGGGGCGCATGAAGATAGATTTGCACACCCCTGGATTATACAAGCAGATCCGCATCTGCTCTTATTGGACATTTTTGAGGCGCCGGTTTGTATTTGTATGTTTGTGAGATATCGAACTTTACCCAGTCTCTCTACGAGCTAGTCTACCCTAGGCATAGGATAAGCATCACATTTTGAAATGGCATTTAGTTTGCTGTAGTCATTTCAAAATCTTGTTGTGCCATCAGGTTTTGGTACTAAAATTATAGGGCTGTTCCATCCACTCTAGGATTCTTCAATTACGCCAAGGTCTAACGTTTTGACTTCCAAACTTATAGCCCCACTTTTGGCCTCTGGGATTTGGTAAGGAATAAGGTTAACCCCTCAACTTATAGCCCCACTTTTGGCCTCTGGGATTTGGTAAGGAATAAGGTTAACCCCTTCCCAGGGGTTCAGAGACCCGTTCAATTGTGTTCTACCTGGCTTTTGTTTGTCCTCACTAGGTTCTTGACCTCCTCGTTTCTGGTGAACGGATAGGGTTTTGGCTGTACCAAGCTCTGGATCAGATTCAACATTACCCACCGTACGTGGGGTTTCTAGTACTCGTAAGACCTCTCTATCTTTCCAGGGCCAAGTAGCTTCAAATTGGCACCCTGGCCCTAGTATTCTTTTTATAAGTAGTCCACCAGTGCTTTTTCCATGTATTTCTTACTATGGCTATGATTGCGGCTATGCCGTCCTGCATCTGGACTGAGGTTCTATTTTGGGAAGTTTTACATAACTCTTTTGTTACTTGAGACTTAAATGGGGTTCCTTGGCCGGTTAAGATCTCTTTAGGAATTCTCACCGGGCTAAACAGAAACATTAACTCTCTTGCTATGTTTTGACGGAAGTGTTACGTAGCGGAATTGCAGAATCTCAAGAGGGTGTCATAATCTAATATTACTAATATATTCTGGTTTCTCCTAGTAGATTTTATTAGAGGTCCTAGATCCATAGCGATCCAATCGAACGGTACTTCTATTATGGGTAGGGATAGCAATGAGCTATGGTATGCTTTGAACGGGGCATTGTACTGTCATTCGGGCCATGAGGAACAATAATTTGTCATTGCTGCTAGAACTGCAGGCCATAAAACCTTGAGTCTTTTTCGGCATTTCTGACCCTGCATCCCCCAATGGGTGACTGTACAAGGTTTAATACAGTACAGTATTTCGAAATGTCCGTGGGACTATCAACTGTTCTAGTGTAATTCCTCTTATCAACTGTTTTTTACCTCAAAAATAAGGGTAGGAAAGTGATGCCTGGCTGGCCAGAGGTACTATTCTGGTCCTGTATAATACTCCCGGGGCTGACCTCTAGGTCAGCCAAGGTCTTATCCTGTTCTATGGGACTAGGTGGGTCTTCAGCATCCCCAACGTATTAGGTATTTTCCCTATGAAGGCACCCATGGGAAAGATTGTTACAACCAATTTCTTCCTCTTTTCCCCATCTACTGCCTTATTTTTTTTTTTTTTATATATATATATGGCCCACTGACAAACCCTGGGCATTACCCTGACAATTTTTAGAACATGGAGAAAGTCGCCACTTATTACGTCATGTGCCCGTTGGTCTATTAGACCTACTCTGAATTTAAGGAACCAAACTCTTTCAATAAGGACCTCTGTGCCAAATATGGTGAATATAGAAGGCGCTAACACCCTAAACAGTGCTTCCTAATCAAATAATTAAATTGTGACTTATAGTGATAATAGTGCAAAATATATAAATAGCAAGTGAAAGATCAATATTTAAGTGTCACCCCCCCCTGCTTCTACCCTCCGGTGGGGTTGTCTTCACTCTTCCACAAAATGTAGAACTGTTTTCTCACGATCCAGGGGGAGCATGCGGGATAAAAAAATTGTGTGTTTTTATCCCCCATGCTCCACCTGGATCGTGAGAAATCAATAAGGACCTCAACAGTGTAATCACAATTATCCCCATGGATAGAGCAAATTGCCACTCTTTGTGACTTGTTTACCTGTTTTCTGAGCAATAGGTATTTGACCCTAGGATAACCATTCACCTGTACAAATGCCCAGTGATTCAAGGGGTCTTCTGGGACAGGGCCCATACATATAAGGTTAGATGCTATTGCAATGGTGCAATACTGAGTGGACAGGCTTTCGCTGAATGCCCCCTAATGACAGTTTATACATTTAGGTATGTATTATGTGTCCCATGTAGAGCCAGTCCTGGGCTCTTAATGTCGACTGTTGCCCTTAGTATGTCATTCAGTGTCACTGGTGCTGCGGGAAGGCTGTCCCTGCTCTTCAGCTCCCCTTAAACCTGGTACCCTTTTACTGTTTCTGGTAGAGTCCGTGGGTTGTGGGGACGCTCGGAGACAGTGGGTTGCCGGTGCTAAACTGCTGCAACATACCTCTACTAGGGTCAACAGCTCGCCTGCAGTGTGGGGGTCACTCTGGCTAACCCAATCGTGGAGGGGAGTCGCCTCAAGAACTGGTCCATGACTAACTGTTTCACGATGTGGCTTGCCAAGTTGATCTCTGGCTGTAGCCACTTCCAGGTGAGGTGAATTAGGTAATATATCTGGGACCAGCTTGCCTTATCAGACATTGAGGACAACACATGGAACCTCTGGGCGCGAACGGCTGTGGTTACCCCCTGGTTACGTTTTAAGGGAAAGGCTCATGTTTGAGCCGAAACGTTGAGTCAATAAACATCACTTTTTTAGCTTTGTCGGGGCGTTTGGGAGTTTGTATGTGGAACTGGGGTGGCCTCCGATAGTGGTTTCTGCACGGAAAACCTCCTGGTTTCTGGTGTTATAATTGGTAGATACCGGATTTAGAGAGACTATTGCCGCCAGATCTCTTGGGGTTCGCGAGCCAATTGACATGTTACACCAGAGACATGTTACGGCTTTCTCCATGAGGAGCAGATGCACTTCTTATTATTCTTCTCTCTCTTTTTTTTGTTTTTTTTTTGGGTACCGGAGATTCTCCCTGGTTTCAATTATGTGACAATAGTAAATGTTTTGTGCAATTGCTGCATGAAGTGAAAGCCATATAACAACTTTTTGTACTATTTTTGTTAATGCTTCAAACTGCAAAACACAAGCAAATATCACTGGATATACAAGAACTATATTATGAGCCCAGGGATGGGGTAATGATCCAACAATTGCAAAGTGCAGTTGTAAACTGAATTTGAGAATCAGTGGCTATAATTACAAAAATGCCTTTACTGTAAACATAACAGGACTGTTGAACTGCACATTCAGTACCAGACAACTATTGGTTGTTGTTCATAAGACGCAAATCCTTAGGACAACAGGTCTCATTAGCAATACCTATAAGTGTGAGATTGTCATCGGAAATGTATTCTCTCGTGTTCCTTCAGAGTACGTCATCACTGGAGAGCAACTTGGAAGGACTTGCTGGAGTTTTGGAGGCTGATTTGCCAAACTACAAAAGCAAGATTTTAAGACTTCTTTGCACAGTGTAAGCATGCAGATATTTGTAAATCTTAACATTTTATCCATATTTTTTATTGGTTTCCTTGCGGCTGCAGAGTTCATCAAATAACCGCTTAGCTTGTGGATTGGGTTAAGCTGCACTTGTCTTAACAAATAGTAGTATTACTTACGGTTTTAATTAACATTGAAAGTAATTCTGCAGGCTGCTTGTTCGAGATCTTTGGTTAACAGGTGTGTGTGTGTGTGTGTGTTTCAGTGTGTGTTTCAGTGTGTGTGTGTGTGTGTGTGTGTTTCAGTGTGTGTGTGTGTGTGTTTCAATCTCAATGATTTCTTTGTTTATTCTTGAAGTTATATTAATGACATTGATAGCCAAATGTTAAGGATGGTACACAATAAGTTGCTAATAAGATGGCAAAGCTCTGGGGACCCCTTAGTCCCTGGTATGGTTGCTGGGTTTATATCTATCCTATCTATCTCTGCAAAAAGACAAAGAAAAAACTCCTAATGTGTTACAGTATAAAAATAATTTTGGGGGGCTGGAAAAATATAAAATGGGCACTCGCAAACAGAGCGTGAATCACAGCATGTATGAGAATCTCAAACCCCAACAATACAGCACAGATCCAAACGGAGCGTCCTTGGAGAATATGGTGCCTCTCACTGCACACGTTCCGTGTGATTTCCTGGTTCCTCTGTATGCCGGATAAGGTAGTCGCACCCTGTGTCTCAGTGCTGTCTCCTCCGGCTACAGGCACTCCAAGGAATAGGTTCCCACACAATAGACACCTCGCAGTAAGGTTACACTGATCCTCTGCTGTTCGGGCATAAGTAAGCTCACTTTTCTACTTGCACTCAATAAAAACGCGGCTGTGGCACTCACTTTTGAGTGCAAGAAGAAGAGTGAGCTTACTTATCCCTGGGGTTTGAGATTTTCTCATACATGCTGTGATTCAAGCTCTGTTTGTGAGTGCACATTTTATATTTTTTCCAGCCCGACAAAATTTTTATACTTTAACACACTAGGAGTGCGCCTGTTTTTTCTTTGTCTTTTTGCAGATATTTTTGTGGGTCTGGTGATTCTCTTATTCTGGCTGCAAGATTCCGGAGGATTGTCTTCTGGGACTGTTTTTTTTTCTTTTTTTATATACACATTATTTGTAAGTATTTTTTACAGTTATTTCACACCATTTTCATTTGTATTTTTATTGTTTTATGTTATAGGCTGTACATTGGTTTGAAATTGGTCAACAACATTATATAATCACAGTTAACATTCACTCCATTTCCTTTCCACTGGTCAGTGATAGCTCCATTTTAGCCAGCTTTATCCACATTGTGCTTTAAAATGTGTCTGTCTCTGTGTCTGTCTGTCTCTCTGTGTCTGTCTCTCTGTGTCTGTCTCTCTGTGTCTGTCTGTCTCTCTGTGTCTGTCTGTCTGTCTCTCTGTGTCTGTCTGTCTGTCTCTCTGTGTCTGTCTGTCTGTCTCTCTGTGTCTGTCTGTCTGTCTCTCTGTGTCTGTCTGCCTGTCTCTCTGTGTCTGTCTGTCTGTCTCTCTGTGTCTGTCTGTCTGTCTCTCTGTGTCTGTCTGTCTGTCTCTCTGTGTCTGTCTGTCTGTCTCTCTGTGTCTGTCTGTCTGTCTCTCTGTGTCTCTCTCTGGCCCGGGCCATAGAGCACTCAGGCGTGCTGAACAGATGCAGAACGCCCCTGCATCTGCTATCAGCGCGGCTATAGTTTCTCCCTGCTGATGCGCGCTGAGGAGGAGAAACTCTTCCCCGAGCGCCAAACTGATATTTGGTGCTAGGGGGAGCGGAGGAGCGGCCATTGCCAGAGAGAAGGTGTTGTGTGTGTTGTGTGTATGTAGGAGGGGGGGGGGGGGGAGAGGGTGATTCCCAGATGGCTGTCTCCCTTCTGCTCCGATCGCTGCCTCCCTTCTGCTCCGGTCCCTGCCCCCCTTCTGCTCCGGTCCCTGCCCCCCTTCTGCTCCGGTCCCTGCCCCCCTTCTGCTCCGGTCCCTGCCCCCCTTCTGCTCCGGTCCCTGTCTCCTGTGTGTGGGTGTGTGTGTGTGTGTATGCATGTGTGTGTGTATGCGTGTCTGCGTGTGTGTCTGTGTGTGCGTATGTATGTATGCATGTGTGTGTGTGTGTGCATGTGTGTATGCATATATGTGTGTGTGTGTGTGCGTGTGTGCGTGTGTGTGTGTGTTTGCGTGTGTGTTTGCGTGTGTGTGTGCGTGTGTGTGTGTGTGTGTGTGTGTGTGTGTGTGTGTGTGTGTGTGTGTGTGTGTGTAATCCAATGCACAGCCGGCACACCATATGCAAGTAAATAAGTTTTGGTGCTTATCCCATAAAGCAATAACAGACCATACGATACCGGTTGCAACACGACATCAAGGGACAGCACGCAGGTAAGTAAATCAAAAATGTTCTGTATTTGATAGAAGACACAAAAACCGACGTTTCGGTCCCCCAGTGGGACCTTTCTCAAGGTGGTGCAATTGAATGCAGTGCACAATACATATATATACCCCAAACCCCAGTGCAATTCAACAAAACCAATCACAGTTAATTAGCCTCACCTGCCTATGTGACATGCATCCACAGTATCAGCAGGTACCATCATCCCCCAAAAAGGTTTCTCTCTCGATCTCTTGATCTCTCTCTCTCGATCTCTCTTTTTCTCTCTCGATCTCTCTTTTTCTCGCTCTCTCTCTCTTTTTCTCTCTCGATCTCTCTTTTTCTCGCTCTCTCTCTCTTTTTCTCTCTCGATCTCTCTTTTTCTCGCTCTCTCTCTCTTTTTCTCGCTCTCGCTCTCTTTTTCTCGCTCTCTCTCTCTTTTTCTCGCTCTCGCTCTCGCTCTCGCTCTCTCTCTCTCTTTTTCGCTCTCTCTCCTCCCCCCCCCCCCCCTCCTCCCCGCGGTGGCATCTCTTGCTTCTCCCCTACAACTTCGTGTCTCCCCTGCAGCTCAAGTGAAAATGACACTCGTTGCCATGACATCGGGACATGTCAAGTTATGGCAACGTGGTGTCAAGCCATTTTCACACAAGCTGCAGGGGAGACACCCTTAAGCTGAAGGAGAATGGCGGGAGACGCCACAACACCCCGCCGCTGGTAACACTCGTCAGCGGGCAAAATGCACTCTCCCCAGGCGAGTGCATTTGTCAAGCCCTGCAAATGGATAAGGTGACTTAGCCCAGGTCATAGGAAGAACTTATAGTACATTTGTGTTCATATGGAATGGCTTGCTAGTCTGCAAGAAGTCTTTCCAATTCTGTTTTTCAATATGTATGTTTCCACTTTCATTATCTGCAGTGCTCGTTTGTTGCCTGAGAAGATGACTGTTTACACTACATTAGTCGGCCTGCTGAATGCTAGGAACTACAATTTTGGGGGAGAATTTGTGGAAGCTATGATTCGTCATCTCAAGGAGACCATAAAAGCTAACGCATATAACGATGCAGTATATTTAGTAAGTGATTTTTTTTTTTCTATGCCATTCTTTTGAATAAGTGTGTAACAGTAAATCTGTCTACTTTAGGTCTAATGGTAAGACCATTAGCACACAATGTTTTTGTACATTCTCTTTTTATGGTGGTAGTTATTTACAAAAAGTTGAAGACTCCACCTTAACTTGCAAACAATTCCTGACTTATAGCTGGAGGAGAATTCCAATGCTGTGCAGTAAGGCGAGAAAACGAAATTATTTTAAATGAACCAATATAGTCATTCTTTGCCATTGCTAGGTAATTGCTTTTTCCAGATGCTTGAATTTCTTTCAGTACCAAACTATGCTGTTTAACAGGACTGTACAAGCAGCAGTACCTGAAGACTCTGAGACCATTAAAAAAAGCCCTGTATAGGATGAATGAGAACACAGGCAAAAAGTCCTTTTATCCTCGAACTTTGTATCATCCTTACCATTATTAATGAATAACACATGGACAATTCACTCGCATTCAAATTGTATCTTTTATTTGAGATACCAACTTGACATTGTCTTTACTACTTAAAGGAAGGCCAAGCTTAAAATTTAGAATTCTCTTAATTACTTCCTAGCTTCTTCAATAATTGTGTTCATTGTCCATTAGGGAAATTCAAGGTGTTTAATGGTTTTCAACCATGCATATTCTTATCAAGAGGGTGACAGAAAAAGCAATACATCATGTTGGTATTACAAAGAAGATCTGCACGTCTTTAAAATGTTAAGTTTTAGTGCATACCTTTCTCATTGTTGCAATTTTTAGGAATCGTACAAACACTTTAAGCCTTACATTTTTCTGAAGGCAGTCTAGACGAGCATATAGGACCGTGGCTATTTATGAATTCTTTGACGTCTATCTCCTGTTATGGGTTAGTGGGAACTTAATAAATGTGTTATTTTCCTACGTTCATTGTGGTGATACGCATGGCTAGCTCTGCACATTAGTCTTGAGTAGGATAGAAAAAAGCATCTACAGGTGTGTTATAAAAAACTCCTCTTCTCACCTGTCCTCAGTCTTTTTTTTTTTTCCTGTCCTCAGTAGAGCAGGTGTCTAAAAAAAAATTTTTGACACACATCCCAGGACTACCAGTGTAATTCAGCCTCCCTCTTCTGCAAGGGAGAGCCCTGTGGTTGAGACCATGGCTGGCGGATGCAGCCTTAAAAAAAACAAAAAACTTTTGCATATTGTCTCTTTGAAGGAGAATTTTTGTTTGGTAAGAAATCAGACCATATTGTTTCAAAGATATCAGGAGGGAAAAGTTTTTTTTTGTACCTTTCACTGGAGAGGAGATACAGATGTCCCTATTACTAAGGATGCCAGCCTGGCCGGATGAATTAGAGAGGCTAGATCGTATCTGTCAGGAAAACTGATCTCAAAACAATCTACTTTGGGAGGAGATCAGAATCTTTTTCAGGGATCCAAAAGTAGAGGGACGTTAAGAGGAATGCCTTCTGAAATAAGGCAAGCCCAACAGTCACCAGTAGGAGGAAGACTGGCAGCATTCAGGACTGTGTGAGCGCAGACGATAAATGACGGGTGAGTCCTTAAAATTCTTGCAGGGTATACCACCAGGAGTTCTGGTATATGCCAAATGCAGACCGATACTTAATTTCATGGCCCTCAAGAAACAGAGGCCAGAGAAGCATTGAAGAATTTACAACAGAACAAGGTTATTGTAAACATTCCACCTGGCAAAAGAAGAAAAGGTGTGTTTTTCCCCTTCTGATAAAGACCTCTGGAGCATACAGAGCAGCGGTCTTGGATCTACAAGAAGGCAAAAAAGGAACAACCCTAGAGCCCCCAGAGAAGGTTAGTAGGCTAGATAGAGAAGCCCCCTAATCATATGCAATCGCTCTGCAGAATGAATTTGATTGTCACGGAAGACCAGATTTATCAACACCTTTTTTATACCAGGATCATTGAGCAAAGCAAGGAGGTAAAATAAATTGTAATTTATTTCAGGAAAAGACTTGCACACAATGTAACACAATTTACACGGTTAACACACTTACTGGGAGCGGGGCTAACGAATGAAACTATCCTTTAAACGAAATTCACAAGAATGACCTCTGCAGGAGCCCTTTCCAATGACCGGGAGGTTCTCACGAAAGTCCTGGAACTGATTTCGGCACGCAATGCCAGCCGCAACCGCTACGTTCTCAAAAGCAGGACGTAGAAACTTTTCTGAGTTGAAAATCCTTGAAGCCAGCTCGCGTCTATTCAGTACTGAGCATCTTTGATTTTGCCGCTGTTGGTTTGGCGCTTGGTATCTGCGCTCCTGAATTGCTGCAAGTCCCCTTATGGGTTTCAGAGTCTCCTTCTTTAACATCTACAGCCTATCAGAGCGTGTGAATTCTCCTGCCAGCCAATCACCGATTTGCCGATATTGTAAAGCCGGGTGGACACCTTTTTTTTTTTTTTTCAGTTTATAAAGGGCATGCGCCAACCTGGCACCTCTGCCTCTTTGCATACTGAGCCCACTCGCTGTCCAGGCTCCACAGAGTCTGGGTTCTGGCAAATGGTGGTCGGATAGCCCTGTGTTAGCCCAGAATGTGGGTACTCAAGAAGAACTGCAGTACCCCTCCTGTTCTAACACCTTGGCATCCCTGAGGCTTTCAAGTCCTGACTCCGCATAGGCACCAAGCTTGTAGCCATCTGGTCTCCCGGAATCCATGACTTTGAAATCCCACAGTTCATTTACAGGTTCAGTACATATACCTATTAAATACAACTCTTTAATAAAATATACTGTGTCCTGTCTTTGTGTGGTAAAATATAGAAGTCCCTGTTCTTGTGTCAGGGATGAAGTGTGTATATATTTCCTACACTCACTAGCCTCATTCTTTGCACACTTTAGGAATGACTTTAAAAACTTTTACACACACACAGGCATTCTCGGCTTTATCACATAGCTGGAGTCCCCCCTGAACTCGTATACCAGGTCCAGGGTACCTGGGCATGTATCTGGGTACCCCTCCTTAAACTAGGGACCTCTCCTTTTATTCTAGGGACCCCGTGTATGATTGCAGGTATACATTAACCCCATCATGCCCGTTTACCTTGTCTGGAAGATGCTGCAGCAGGAATCCTGGTGGTGAGTCACAGCGCTTTCAGAGTCAGAGTTTGTCCGATGCAATGTGCTTGGCTGCATCAGAGAATCTCACTCGATTCCCGTATCCAATTCCTGGGGTAAATCCACATCAGTGATGACACCCCTAATGGGCTGTAGGTACACATAGGAGGTTGCCTATATCCCCTTATGCATCAGGTAAGGCATAATGAAACCTCATGATCCTGCTTACCCCAGAATTGTCACCTGATGCAGTGCTAGTAACTACACTCACTTCACCACGGATCGTTTGCGGGTTAGATTGCTGTGACGGGCTGCACCAGCAGATCTGTGTGTAGAGTCTGCTCTCATCGGCTACCATCTGGGTAAGATTGAGGCTGTCTGACTGCAGCTAATGGGTTCCTGAAACGGCCCATATCAGTTTTAGCTAACTAAATTGGGGGCGGGCTTCTTGCCACTGGTGTGGGATATTTAAACCGACCGTTACCATGGTAACCGTGTGCTAATTGGTGCAAAAAGCGTGCGAGAATCGGATCACCAATCAGAGTGTATGTAAACACACTGATTGAACCAGTAGTAGAGATGCCATAAATAAAATGCCCTAAGGCAGTGGTTAAAATTGGATTGAATGACCACAGAAAACTCCTGTCACTAAAGTTTAATACTCCAATGTATAATCTGTACAGCACAAAGTCAAACACCTAGGAGTTCAGGGGATTCTATGATAGATGTAAAACTTGTGGGTGCCTGAGCATGTATGTTATAAAAATGCAAAGTACACAAAACCTTCATTTAACCCTTTGGGTGAAAGTGTCCCCAAAGTGTAAATCCATTTGCCCCCCCCCCCCCCTTTATTTTTAAGTAATGTCACATCAATGTCACCTCTGCGTATACCTAGGGTGACCAAGTCTATGCCTTGAAAGAATAGACATGTGGCATCCCCCCTGTGAAATTGATTAATGTGCCTAGCAACTGAAGTGTCCTTTTGGGTTTTGATCGTGCTTATGTGTTCAGTAATGCGTCTCTGCAATTCCCTTGACGTCTTACCAACATATTTTAAACCACACTGGCATGTTGCTAGGTGGATAGCTCCTTCTGATTTACAGTTGATGAAATTCTTCATCGTGATGTTGCGAGTTATCGGAGTTTACAAAACTTAAATGAGCCACATCGATAGGTTCCAGTAATTTTATTGCTGTTCAGCAAAGTAGTGGATTGACTGATAATGACTGTACCAAACAGTCAGCCAGATTCCTGGGACGTCTGTAGGTAATGCGAAGGATATGCCAGTGTTGGCCTAAAATATTTTTGATTTCCCTCCATTTCCTATTAAAGGTTCCAATCACCCTGATGTGGTTAACGTCCTGCTCTAATTATCTCTTTATAGAGCAGGGCATTCCGATCCGTTCTTTTGGCTCGTTTGTAAGCTTGGTTAACACAGGTCTTACTGTATCCTCTGTTGAGGAACTTGTCCCCCATGATTTTTGATTGTAATTCAAAGTCATCAGGAGTTGAACAATTCCTTCTTAACCGTAGGTATTGCCCCACCGGTAAACCTTGAATAAGTGGACGTGGATGGTGGCTCGTGGCTAAAAGTAGGTTATTTGTGGCTGTTTCTTTTGTATGAACTGTAGTCTGTAGATACCCCTCTTTATCCTTATAGATATCCAGGTCTAGGAAGGTCACTTGTTCCTGACTGACTACGTATGTGAGGCATAGGTTGTGGTTGTTGTGATTAAGGGCATCTACAAACTTAAGAAACTGTTCTTTGGTGCCACTCCACACAACCAGCACGTCGTCAATGTAGCGTGATCACAGGACGACGTGCTGTGTGTTCTGCCATCGTCTGTGTAAATACTCTTCTTCCCACCAGCCCAGGTACATGTTGGGGGGGCACACGTGGTGCCCATCGCCGTGCCCTGGAGCTGGTGGTAGTATTTACCTTTGAACAAAAGTTATGGGTGAGAACAAAGTTCAGAAGTTCAATTGTGAATTGATTATGGCCTTGATGTTCAATGCTCCTTGCCTTCAGAAAATGATTAACTGCCTCCAGGCCAAAATTGTGTTGGATACTTGTATACAGGGATTCAACGTCTAGTGACGCCAAAAGAGTATCTGCAGATACCTGTACACCATCTATTTTCCTTAGTATGTCTGATTTATCCTTCCTGTAAGATGGTAAGCTTAACACGAAGGGTCTCAGAACTTCATCCTGGTAGGTGCTGGCGTGTTTACTAAGGGAGTCAATACCTGATACAATTGGTCTGCCATTGGTTTAGATGCATTTTTGTGTAATTTTGGAATGGAATAGAACGTAGCTATTCTACGCTTATTCACCAAAATATATTTATATTCATTTTCTGAGATCAGTTTATTCGTAAGGGCATTTTTTAGAATTGACTGCAAATTTTTTTGATTCGTAGGATCCCCCTCTAGGACCTCATAGCATGAATGATCACTGAGGAGTCTTATATTTTCATCACAGTAATACTTCTCATTCATTAGGACAATGTTTCCTCCCTTGTCCGAAGGTTTAATAATCACCCCCTTTAAGTACTTTAAGGGCTTTATTTTCAAAGTCAATCATATTAGTTTCCCTACTTGCTACTGGTAATTGTTCCAGATCTTGTGTCACCAGTTTTAGGAATACTTCAATGTTGGAGTGTATAGGTGGTGTAAACCGACTCCTTGATTTTAGAGCGGTAAATGGTCCTTGTCCTAATTCTCTATTACTGTCATTTTCCAGTGAGATTAAATCTCTCTAATTCTCAGTCTAAATCTCCAGCTGTCTCTAAAAAGTCAGCAGGAATCTCCTGCTGTTCTTTTGAACATTTTATGTAAGGCCAATTTTCTTCCAAAAATATTTATATCCTTCACCCATTCAAATATGTTGACATTACATGTTGGGGTAAAGGATAGTCCCTTTTTCAGGACTCTTTCCTGTGCAGAGGTCAGGTTAGTGGTTGATAAATTAACCACCTGGAGCTCATGAGATTCTTTGTACAGATTCATCATTGGCAGCCCCTCCTCCCTCTGCCCCTGCCTCTGTACCCCCATATGTCTCTGTTCCTTAATCTTTCTTTTGCCTCTTCTGGGATTCCGCCACGTCCTCTGTTCCCCCCCATCACGGCCCTGTCTCAGAACCCCTAAAAAATGTTGGGACTGTGGCTCTGTGTGGTCTTTATCAGTGTTATCCTCAATATCTGAGTTTTCCCACTCAGTGGATGACTCGTTGTATTCTCTTTGTCTAAAAAAATGTCGCAGGTTTGTGTTCTGGAGACAGAACCGTCACAGAAATAGGAGACGGAAGATGGATGTAAATCCTAAAACAGATGCAGATCAATCGCGTATATCCACCCTAAGTACATGAATAATCTGTGATTCGACAGGTGGGTAGGGTGCTATCCTTGCAATGTCCCTAGATCTAGATGTGTGATTGCTCCAAGATGTATGTACAAAAACTACCTCAAATCACCCTAAGTATAGGGATAATCTGTGTAAGGACAGGTAGGTGCAGGAGAAATGTATCCGTATAGAATCCCTATAGCTTGCAGAAGTAATGGCTATGCATTTATATACAAACACAACCTTTAAAATACCCTGTGGTGTAGGGTAATGCCGTAACCGAGCGGGTTAGGTAGGGAAAATTATCCTATAGTAAAACCCATTGGTACAGACCGTGTAAGCACTGATGAAGGGACAAAAGCGCTGACAATTGGTGAGCATGTATACTCCACTTCCTGGTTCAAGGTGTCCCGGTGTAGACCCGACACGGACGGTGGTGATGTCCACATGCGTACCCGACATACATTTCGCTTGGGCAGTAGATAGCTTTCTCAAGGTTAAGATCCTCTCCTCTTGAAGCAGTGGTTTAAATACCTGCACAGGTAAGGAGTCCAGAAAAAGTTAACCTTAATATTTCTAGGTTAAGGTAGAGATACGGCTCAGTCTTAATAAATCGAGAGCCCCTTAAAGGCTGCAGTGCCATAAACCTTAAACCGTAAATTGCTGAAATTCCATATTAGATGGAACCTTTGGGAATAAGATAATGGTTTATGGAATATTTTTTTTTTTTTAATAAAAATAAATAAGTAAATGAAAATATGTGACACCAGTTGCGTAGCAGGTATATTAAACACCCAAATCAAGGTACCAGCAGTATAGCATAGAAACAAATGGAGGAACTCTATGTATATCAGTTTGAAATGGCAATTAAAGCGAGGTATAGATGGTCAAGTCAGATGTAAGAGGACTAAAGAATGCCCTCATTGAGACCCGAAAGTTGCAGGGTGTGTAGGTCGTATATCCACCTGCACTCGCGTTGTAATAGTAATCTATCCCCGTCACCCTTGCACTGGCCAATAATAACACCATCACTGCCTTAACTTCAGGTCCCTCATGTCACCATTGTGTGCTAGTGACGTTTCGCATGGGATGTATCCAACTTATTGCGGATTGAACCGACATGTTCAAGAACCCGGCGTCTAAGTTGGCGCCGGGTCTTGCCCACATATTTTATCCCACAGCCACAGGTAACCAAATAAATGAGCCCCACCGTCTGGCAGTTAATGAAATGCCGAATGTCATATTCCTTGGTGGTGGTCCAGTTGTTACATTTTTTGGTGGGGTGCATGCAATTGCAGGCTTTGCAGCGTAGCCTGTGACTTGTTATCTATAAGAAAGCATCAAAGATTCCTGAGATTCAAAGTAGGAAGAGAATTTCTAACGCACAGCCCTGTCTTTCGGACTAGCTACGTCTCCATGACATTCACGAAGGTACTAATTATCCTTTTGGCAGAAGCAAGAAAACCGATAGAGGTCTATCCTTCCCTGGACGATCTGCTTATAAGGGCCAGGGACAAAGATCAACTTCAGAGACATATCAATGCAGTCTTACAGCTACTAGAGACTTTTGCGGCTGGCTAATAAATCTGGAGAAGAGCCAACTAACTCCAGTACAGTCAATAAGATTCATAGGAATTGTTCAACCAAAAGAAGCAGTAGTCCGGCTACCACAGGAAAAGGTCAAAGATCTCTGAGTATAATAGTTTCGAAAAACAAAAAAAGTAACGGTCAGAGATTGTATATTGCCTATCAGGCAAGGTGACTCCCTCTCTTGAAGTGATGAGATGGGTGAGATTCCATATAAGACCCTTAGAGCACAACTTCCTAGATTGCTAGTATGGAAAAGCAAAGGGTCGGCATCAAGAGATCAGACTGTATCAAGATACCAGAGAAAAACTAAGCTGGTGGGGGCAACAAAGAAACCTGGAACAGGGGTTTCACTATCATTTACTACTCCTGGTTATTACGGCAGACGCACATATCTCAGGCTGGGCCCCTATCCTAAGCGACAGGACAGCATAAGGGAATTGGTCAGCAGAATACAAAAATACCACACCAATTATCTGGAACTAAAGCCATAGAGGAAGCCTTAAGGGCATTTCAAGCGCGTGCAGGGTTGACATGTCTTAATCAGTACAGCAGTAAAAGATATACAAGGACAAGGCGGAACAAGAAGCAGAAAATGAATGTAGGTAACAGCAGCCATTATGAATTTGTCTGAAGTTTTTCTGGGCAGATTTACTGCAGTTAATCTCCCACGACATGAGAATTTTGGCCACTGATTTCCTGAGCTGACCGCAAATGTATCCAGGAGAAATGTCTATGAACAGGACAAATTTTCAACAGATTTAGCAGCGTTGAGGTCAACCAGATGTAGATCTGATGGCCTCCATCTCCAACATGAAGGTACTGCTGTTCTGTTTCAGGATAGATCACCCTCAAGCTTTCCTGGCAGATGCCCTGAGTTTCCTGTGGGACTTAAATTTCATGTATGTCTTCCCACCAATTCCACTCAAACCCAGGATTATTGAGAAAAATAGAAGACTGGCCAAGTCTGACCCAACTGGCCAAAACTATCGTGGTATGCTCATGTAGTATGTATGGCAATACACAGACCATGGGAACTACCACAGGTACACGACCGGCTGGAACAAAGGACCAATAAAGCAACCAAATCTACAGAGGTTAGTGTGACGGTAACTTTGTGACAGGCTATTAATAATACACACCAAAAATACCTGGGTTGAACTGAACGAAGCTTAGATATGATAAAATATAATTTATTCCTTGAAAAAGGTGAACACACGAGATTATACAAATAACAAAATATAGGCACTTAAGATGGAATGATGAAACAGTCATAATTCTGGACTGGCAGTTCATACAGCAATCTTCAAAATCACCAAGACACGAAAGACAATAGCCATAGGCTGAGCCTGGTTCTTATACAATTATTTCCCATTGAACACAACCTAAACCCAGCCCCTCATAAATCAGTGGTGAGGTTGACAGTTTTCCTCAGAGTAAAACTCCTCCTACCCAAGGACGTTTAAAAACTGCTTTTCCTATCTAAATAACTTCATAACTTCAGTTCAGTAGTACTTACTGGCCCACGAGACATATTAATACATTCCAGCACGCATGACACTCCCAATGAGACTAAATATTACCGTGTAATACTAAAATTAAGAGAGATATTAATATCTGTCTTTTAGTACCTGCTAGACATCATGTGTCTGTAATCCTTATGTGCGAATCAGTCCCACGAATACACATATGTAGCTTTTAGCACGTACAGCCAAGGACATCTCATAATATTTTTATATTTAATAAGGTCACTCATTCTGATATCTCCTTGGGTAACCGCACCCCTGGCACCCATAACCCCTGGTCAATAAATCCTTTGAAGCAGGGACTCGTGTGTAGAGAACATTTGTCACAGGTGCTAGATTTCACACCCAATGCTCCAGACATGGGCCTAGCTGTCTCTACCAGCAATATAACCTTGGTTTGCAAATTAGGTATTAACATACTGTACACTACACCCCCTCTGTACTTTTCACACCCAACTTCGATCAAGCCTTTTGAAGCCCAGATATTTCTGAAAAGACACCACACATTTGTATTTTCCTACTGTAGCTCATTAACCCCTTAAGCCCCAGTGTGTGTGTGTGGTGCAGACACTGGCACAGAAACAATATATTTATACAGGGGAATAAACAGTTGGATGGCTGAAGCAAGGCAAAAACACATTACTGGACCCCAGTCCCGTTAACCCCTTGCTTCCCAGGTGAGAGTAGAGGGTGGCCAAATGGGGTGTAACCCCTTTAATCCCGGGCCAAATCCTCTCTCTCATGACAGTTAGTGCTAGCGGCCTGGTGACTTGGCCTCCGCTCCTTCAAATTCCAAGTGTTGGCTTTAACAGCACTATTGGAAAGAGATGTGGCTGTGAGAGGCTTATCGGATTTTTATAAGCAGTAAAAAGACAGACCTCTAATTTGGAATGTAATATGTAAATGGGATCTGTCACTGGTACTACAGGCAATGATGGAAGCTCAATTAGAATGATTATAGAACGTATCGCTACCACAAAAGATAGTATCCCTTGTCGCCATTACATTGGTGCGAAGAGTGGGAGCGTTGCAGGCATTATGCTGTAAAGAGCTGTTCCTAATTATACATCAGGACAAAATTGTCCTGAGGCTTGTCACCCATTTCATCTAAATCAAGATATTGTCCTGCCATCCTTTTTGTTACTCATACAAAAAAATCCAACGGATGAACAGCTGCACAAGCTGGATGTGAAAAGATGTGTGAAACACTAGAGTGGGTGCAGGACTTTAGGAAATTCACAGGGTACCAGAATGGGGCAGACTGCATTGAAGGCTACCATTGCTCATTGGATCATCACCTGTATCTGTGACGCATACTGGGAGTCAAGTTCCTGAAGAATTAATGGCTTGCTCAACTAGAGCAAGGGTGACATCATGAGCTCTCGGAACACAAGCATCGCCTGCAGAATTGTGTAAAGCAGCAGTGTGGTAATCTCTTCACACATTTATAAAGTATTATAGACTTCACATCCAATCCTTGGCTGGCGCAAGCTTTGGTCGCAGGGTGTTACAAGCTGTGACACAATAACATTTCTATAAAAGGAATCTTGGATCTGTTTTTTTTTTTTTTTTTTATCCTTATATTTCAAGTATCGTATTACTTTTTCCACCCTAAACTTGACTGCTTGGCTATGCCATTCGTATCACCGCCATGAATGTTGAACGGGAAAATAGAACCTTTATTCCTTAATGTAATTTTCTTTTCCTGGAATAAGTTCATGGCAGTGAGCATTTTCCTGTCCCTAATTAATAAGAGATAATGGATTTTAGCTTGGGGAAATCTGGAGACTGACTACAGGCAAGAGGAGGTTCCTTTTATGGCACACCTGTAGAAACTTTTTTCTGTCTTACTCAAGACTGATGAGCGGAGCTACCCATGCATATCACCAAGAGAGAAAAATAGGGTACAGAATCATTTTTCTATTTTGTAGCCACTTTGAACAGAGTTACAAAATGGCATTGTCTCCTAGAATACTATAGATTTGACTCCTATAATGGTGGTATCTTGCCCTCTAAACTTGTCCTTTTTAAAAAATATATTTTTTTAATTTTTTTAATCTTTAAAAAAAAAAATTCGACACGGTAGTCTCTAGACTGCAGGAAGAGCTCCATTTTAACCTCCCGCACACCTAAAACATTTTTAAATGCTTATCCCCTGGGGAAAAAACATTGCATTTAAGAATAACCAGTGTTGGAAATGGCAAAAATAGATGAAAATGATCAGACTCAATGTTATACAATTGTGTATGTATTCAGAGCCCGGGTGGCAGAGTACAGGAGGGCTCCGACCCCTGCCCTCGCATGGCCTCATTTTCCTTACTGAGCTTCGCAACAGTGACTTGGCCTGTCCATCACTGTTGGGGCCAGATCCAGCATTGTCGCTGGGAGCACTGTTGCCGGTCGCAGCGGAGATTAAAGGGTCAGTCATGAGTGCACAGCACAGGTTTAGGGGGGAAATTTTGGGCAACCAGACACCCAGGATTTTTGTATTTCTCATGTACATTTAATATTTTTTATGTATTGCACCTTTTATTAGTGATATGTATTTTCTTTCCCCCACCCTCCCTAAAGGTCCGCTTTCTATCTGATCTTGTGAATTGCCATGTGATTGCTGCACCCTCTATGGTGTCTTTGTTTGAAAGTTTTGTTAACGTGACCCAAGAAGATGACGTACCTCAGGTAAGCAAAACTAACTTGGTGTTATGAACATTTACATAGCCTTTTACCATAATTTGTATCCGGTTATTTTTTCTGAAACACGAGGCACATATGCAGACACTTTGGTTTTGTTTTGTTTTTTTGTTTTGGGTTTTTTTTGGAGTGAAATCTAGACTTCCTTTCTGGCCTGAACATTAGTTAGGTTTGATTATCACCCAGTTTTGGAGGAAACTGGTATATGGATTTGATCATAAAGAAATGTAAAATTAGTAGCCTTATGAATACAAGTCTAGCACTCTACAGCAGGGGTGATATTTTTTCTGTGGGGGGATGGGGGGGCGGTGGTAAGAGAGGCCCCGCGCTCTTCCCCAAGGCATAAATGCTGGGGATCACACGAGGCCTCTGCAACTCTCTACTTGCCATGATTCAGACGCTCAGTGGTGTCACACATCACATGACTCCGTGGGTGACATGACGTCACATGTTCCCCGCAGCGTCATTTGACGCAGCTGCAAGGTAGTGGGGGGGCGCAGCAGCAAAAGTTTGGGCTCCCCATCTCTACAGGACAGTACTATCATGCACTAAATGTAATGGTATGGGTTGCATTTTTGTACGTAATAGAGTGAACTAAACGTAGTACATAATCTTAATTGCACCCATTGTGGCACTCTGATTTTTATTTTTAAATTCTGTATTGGCAAGCAAAATATAAAATATGCTAATTCTATGGGTGTGTAGTACGTAGTATTGCCCACTTAGGCCGAGGCCCCGTTGCCTCAGTCAGCGCACCCGCACTGCATGCAGGTGGCACGCTGAGGCAATTGACCGCTACCTGCGGTCTGTAGGGAGCTGGGGGGAGGGGGGGCGTGGTTTGAGCCGAGAGTCTGTTCGTACTCACACACACATACTCCCTACACCTTAAGCCTCCCTCCGCTGCTCCAGACAGCTCCCCTCATTGGCTGACTGCTGCACCACGTGACGCGTCAGCACGGCAAACCACCAGGAGCTTGCAGCTCCAGCGGGCTGATGTGTCACAGCACGCAGTCAGCCCTGTCGAAAGGCTGGTGGCGCACGCGGTCGTACACGCTGCCAATCGCAGCGGGGCCTGAGCCTTAAAGCTGCACTGTGTTCGGTTTAGAAATAGGAGTAAAAACCACCTTCTTAATGTTCCTGTTGAATCACATGTGTTGTCCTGCTATATGAATTTGAGGTTATCTTGCTCAGGTGTGCTGGTTCAGATCACCCTCATTTTGTTAAGTTGCAGATAAACTATTGAGCTTTTATTCTTCTGGGTTCTGTACCCACAGGTTTTAATACATTATGCGAGCCTCATCTGTGTTTCTTTTAAACTTTCTTCTCGCTTGTCAGGAGAGTTGAGTTGGAATTATTTGTTGGTTATCGCCTGCAACTTTAGAGCTGTGTTTTCTAAGGTCTCTTTGCACCGTGGGATCATTTTGCCAGTTTCAAAATGTCCAAAGGCAGTACATTTGGCTGCTGATATATAGCACTGATGTTTTAAATATAGTTCTGCAAGCTTATCTGAGCAGACACTTCCTAAGCGCTCATGCATATATAAATATTCCAAGTTGTGTACGTTACTTTTCGGTCTCCTACTTTTATTCTGGTGTCTTGTAAATAAATGATTTAATTTTTGTAGGTGCGATGTGACTGGTATGTCTTCACTGTTCTCTCCTCTCTGCCATGGGTTGGTAAAGAATTATATGAGAAAAAGGATGTTGAAGTTGACAGTTTCTTATCTCAGATTGAAAGTTACCTTAAGTAAGTTATTTTCTTTCATTGCTTCATTAGTTATTGCACACATTTTACCTTATGGTTTTTATCGGCCTTCACAAATCAATGCAATTTCTAATATTTGTAAACACCCAAAATAAATTATCGCTTTTGGGTTCCCCATTCTTTTTGTTACGCAAAGCAAGATTCCATTTAAAACCATGAGGATTTCACTTACTGAATATATGAATTGGGTTACTATTGCAGACAAGTTGGCTTTTTGCTTTGTGCTTGTCTGCCTCATAACTTTGTAACTTCCTTGTAAGGCTGCGTCCATAGACATTTCTCCCGTACAGAGGCTGAGGGAAAGCGGGTGCTATTCCTGGCCTCAGTGCGTGCGCCATCTGGGGGCGTGTCTATGGGCGGGCCAGTGACGTCACGGAGCTGGTTCTCCCTCATTGGCGAACCACTCACGTGACCGGGCGAGAAATCAGGTTTAACTGATTGCTCGCGCATCGCGCTCCCGCATCCGCATGCCGTATAGATGTGATCACTGCCTTTAGGCAGTCTGATCGCCACGCGGTCTGCCTATCTATGGACGCAACCTAAGTCTCCTGAGCTCCCCAGGTTGAGAAACACTGAATCATTGTTGAATTCTGTTCATGTGAACCCTTTGTATATACAGTCAATTGATTGCCATGCTCCACGTAACAAGTTTAGCACTTTAAAGGAGCATATGCTCTCCAAAGAAATTTATTTATTTATTTTTATCCCCCTTCCTTAGTGGGAAGCAGTGGATTTCCAGATCTGAATCGCGGTAATTTCAGCTCCAGTGATTTCATGCTTCCCGAGATAGTCATGTGAAAAACAAGTACACTCTCTTTGAATTCAGATGAACAACACATGACATATTACACCGTGTCTTGATTTATTTAACAAAAATAAAGCCAAAATGGAGAAGCTATGTGTGAAAAACTAAGTACACCCTTACTACTGCTTCCATAGTAATTAAGATGCTAAGTAGCAGACAGGTGCTGCTAATCAAATGCCCTTGATTAATTGATCATCAGCAAGTGTGACCATCTCTATAAAAGCCGAAGTTTTAGCAGTTTGCTGGTCAGGAGCATTCAGGTGTGTGTTAACACAATGCCAAGGAGGAAAGACATCAGCAATGATCTTAGAGAAGCAATTGTTGCTGCCCATCAATCTGGGAAGGGTTATAAGGCCATTTCCAAACAATTTAAAGTCCATCATTCTACAGTGAGAAAGATTATTCAAAAGTGGAAAACATTCAAGACAGTTGCCAATCTTCCCCTAGTGGACATCCCAGCAAATTCACCCCAAGGTCAGACTGTGCAATGCTCAAGAGAAATTGCAAAATACCCAAGAGTTACATCTCACAATCTACAGGCCTCAGTTAGCATGTTAAATGTTAAAGTTCATGACAGTACAATTAGAAAAAGACTGAACAAGTATGGTTTGGTTGGAAGGGTTGCCAGGAGAAAGCCTTTTCTCTCTAAAAAGAACATGGCAGCACGTCTTAGGTTTGCAAAGTTGCATCTGTACAAACCACAAGACTTCTGGAACCATGTCGTTTGGACAGACGAGACCAAAGTGGAGATGTTTGGCGAAAACCAAACACAGCATATCAGCACAAACGCCTCCATTCCAACTGTCAAGCACGGTGGTGGAGGGGTGATGATTTGGGCTTGTTTTTGCAGCCACGACCTGGGAACCTTGCAGTCATTGAGTCGACCATGAACTCCTCTGTATACCAAATATTCTAGAGTCAAATGTGAGGCCATCTGTCCGACAGCTAAAGCTTGGACGAAATTGGGTCCTGCAACAAGACAATGATCCCAAGCACACCAGCAAATCTATAAAAGAATGGCTGAAAAAGAAAAGAATAAAGGTGTTGCAATGGCCCAGTCAAAGTCCAGACCTCAACCTGATTGAAATGCTGTGGCGGGACCTTAAGAGTGCTGTGCATAAACAAATGCCCACCAACCTTAATGAACTGAAGCAACGTTGTAGAGAGGAGTGGGCCAAAATTCATCCAACGATGTGAGAGACTGATGAAGTAATCGTTTTCTGTATGACTTTAAGTTATTGCTGCTAGAGGTGGTTCTACAAGCTAATGAATCATAAGGTGTACAGGCATACCCCAGTTTAAGTACACTCGCGAGTAAGTACATATCGCTCAATAGGCAAATGGCAGCTCACGCATGCGCCGGTCAGCACGTCCTGAACAGGAATACCAGCTCCCTACCTGTACCGAAGCTGTGCGCAAGCGGGGAGACTATAGAGCCTGTTACAAATGTGTTATTTACATCAGTTATGCACGTATATGACGATTGCAGTACAGTACATGCATTGATAAGTGGAAAAAAGGGAGTGCTTCACTTTAAGTACATTTTCGCTTTACATACATGCTCCGGTCCCATTGCGTATGTTAATGCGGGGTATGCCTGTACTTAGTTTTTTCACACAGTGCTTCCCCATTTTGGCTTTATTTTTGTTAAATAAATCATGACACAGTGTAATATGTCATGTGTTGTTGTTCATTTGAGGTTGTATTTACCTAATTTTAAGACCTGCTAAGGAACAGATGATATGTCCTGATATGTAAAACCATGGAATTCAAAGAGGGTGTACTTTCTTTTTCACATGACTGTACATCCATAGGGGGTGCCGGTAGCAACTCCGCCGGTTTAAATGTCCTGGTCACGTGAGCCAATAGGAATCTGCAAGGGATGATGTAGCTGTATCCTATTGGCCCACGGGACATTTAACCCGCCATTATGATAGCCCCAACTAGCTGTCAGAGCTGTTACCGTCGCCACTTTTTGAGGTAAATATCTCGGGAAGCAGGGGAGTCCCCGAAGTTGAAATTAACGCAGTTCAACTCCACAGACCCCATGGTTCAAACGTATTGCTCACTGCATTTTTTTATATTTTAATATGTATTAAGAACTAGCCAGAGACTAGAAAATTGCAAATATTTTTAGCCAGCGTGATATTGATATATAATGTACCTGTATGGGATCCTTGTGAACATTATTATTGGTGCTATAAAAGTCATGAAAGTAGCAATAAATGTCAGGCCACTAAGTGAAGTCCTTTTTATGAGTACATTGACATATTTAACATTTCTTTTTAGACAACGTCAGAAGATTCATGTGTCCATGTTACAAGTCTGGTCAGCAGAAAAACCACATCCACAAGAAGAGGTAAGTAAGTCCCCATCTACTTTGGTATTCACTGCTAAAATATTGCAGTATGTGTATATATAATTTATACCGAGTATATTATATATAACTGGATTTTATTGCATTCCAAAAAATAATTTAGCACCAATATATAACGCAGTAAATTTATTCCTGTGGGATTCCTGAAATGGATTGTACAAGGACAAATATTCAATCTATTAGTGGGGATATCTAAAAACTGAGGATAAAATTGGCACTGCTTATTCAGTGCTTCTATTAATCTATAATTTGAATACACCTAAATGTTTTTGTTGCTGCATAATGCAGAACCAAAAATGTAATGTTAATGGAAACCTCTAATGTTATGAGATGTAGTCAAAGGATAAAAATTTAGAAAACTGCTATGTATAGCTCTGCAATTCATAATTAAGCCTTTAAATGTACACAATCAGATTTGAACTGCATAAAACATTAAATTTAAAATTATTTTTTTTGGTTTAATTTCCTGATGGGTGACACTAAAGCTTTTTTCTGTAGAGTTTGTATTTTAGATTATAGCCATTCAGGCTTGTTAATTGCTGCGGCTTAAGCCTCCAATCCAGTCTATCAATAGAATGCTTCCTGAGTTCTTACATTTCCCTACCCTCAGGAAAGATTGACATAGACAGGCTAAGGGGCTCTGTCCCTAGTAGTAGGTTTCCTTGCTTCTTTTATAAAGCAAAGGTGGAACTGCTAAACCATTCCAACATTTTAGCATGTAGAAAAAAAACATTTTCGGAATAGAAACACCAGAAGTGACTGGAGATGTGCGATGACGCGCGCCAAAACACAAATTGCCTGATGTCTCTGAGGCTGCTCTTGGTGCGCGCGCATGAAAGAGCGCGATGGCGTGGCCGCGATTTGAAGAGCCAAAAAAAGTTGTCTTTTCAAGCGCAGCCACATGACGTCCGTGTTACGTTAGCGGTTCAGCTAATGAGGGCGAACCAGCTTTGTGACGTGTCAGCCACGCCTCCCCAATCTCCTGCACCCTAGTTCACAGATCGCTTGGGCTGCAGGAGTGTGTGAGGCTATGCGCTCAATCGCGCGCTGGCAATATAATTTTAGCCTTGGGCAGATTCATCAAGTGCTGGTAGGGTTAAGGGCACGGATAGTGTTTACAGCATTGACTTCAATGAGTCTGCCTAATCATTTCAAATGATTAGCCATAACTGAATATTTGTTTTTTGTTTCAGTATTTAGACTGCCTGTGGGCACAGATTCAAAAGTTAAAGAAAGATCGCTGGCAGGAAAAGCACATTGTGCGGCCATATCTTGCCTTTGACAGCATTCTATGTGAAGCTCTTCAGCACAACCTGCCTCCATTTACACCACCTCCTCACACAGAAGATTCTGTCTACCCAGTGCCAAGGGTCATTTTTAGGATGTTTGACTACACTGATGCACCAGAGGTACCCAATGCCTTTCACGTTGGCCTTGAAGATAATGAGACATGAATAACCCGAGATCCCTGAGATTGGAGACTGTGTTCTTGTTGTGGAATGGCTGCTTACGTCTGCATAGTGCATTGGGATTTGCCTTGAACACAACCATTTGTAGGGCCATTAATCAGTGGGAAATATTAAGCACTGTATTTCTTTAAAGTACTCTGCAAGTCCTTATTTTTTTAAATGTGTTTTGGTTTGTACTCATTAACTTTATATGTGGATTCTGGAACACTGCATGGGAAATTATGTATGTGTGCTGGAAAAAAAAAATCTCTTCACATACCAGTTTTAACTTTCATTGCAGGGTCCAGTTATGCCAGGAAGTCATTCTGTTGAACGTTTTATCATAGAAGATCATCTTCATTGCATCCTTAACTCACATTGGCGAGAGAGAAAATCTTGGTATGTGCATTTTCATGTCATCTAAAACATTTGATTAAATGTCCTCCAAACAAATCTTAACTTTAAATGTACAGGCTTACTTGAAGACTAGTTCTGATTAGTCACTTGTCTGACCTAATGTTTTCTTTCCGTCAGCACTTTCCGGCAGCTATTGCTTAATTGGACTGCCGCCACACTGAGCTGATAAACCCGACATCTTCTCCTCGCACTTCCCATCCTTCACTTCTCAAGCCTTTTCAAACACACTTTTTTTTTTTAACGCCAAGGTGGATGCTATCCACAGTTAGATTCCTTCTGTCCCTTTTCTCCATTTAGAGTTGGACATTTTTAATCAATTTTCTCTTCTCCCTCTTCCAAACGGTTAGCATGTCAAAACCAATCCACAATCGACCAGTACATTAAGCGACAAAGACTTGGGTGGTTTGGCCGCATCTGCCGTATGGACATCACCAGACTACCATACCAGTGCCTCAACACCACATGACCCATAGGCTGGAAAGTGTACCGATATGATCTCAAACTGTTCCACTTCACAGTAGCCAAAGCCCAAAAAGCCGCCCTAAATCGATAAATGGAGCGGAATCACTAGAGACATATTGAACATCCTGCTGCTGGCCTCCACAACGCATCGCTCATTACCTTATAAAAGATGACGCAATGTCGTTTACGGAGTATATACCATATACCTCTACCAAATGCCCTCTCGATCACAGTTCCTCACACCTTATCAAAACTCTTACTCCTGTTTGTATCTCACCCGTATCTTCAATTCCTTCCTGTCCTCTGGCACTTTTCACTCATTCTTTGAGCATGCAGCGGTCACACCTATTCTCAACCACCCTGGACCCTTAACAACTAACTACCTTCAAGGATCCCTCCTGCCTTCAATACTGTCAATCGCACGCTATCCAGGTTCTCACCATAGCTCTCCTATCGCACATTTTCAGTCTCTGTTACTACCATATTTTTGTCTCCTGTTGATCGGTCTATTGGTGTACCTCAGGGCTCTGTTCTGAGACCTCTCCTTTTCTCACTCTACGCACTATCACTTGATGACCATCAACTCTCTTGGGCTTCGATATCTCTATGCAGATAATACACAGATATTTATCCACTGTTACCCTCACTCCTGCAATCCAGTCCCAAGTGTTGGATTGACTCCTGGCTATATCCTCATGAATGGTGCGCTGCCGCCTTACACTTTATCTAAAACTGGGCTCCTCATATTTTCCACCTAAACCTGGCCTTATATCCCCTTTACCATCACAATAAGCGTTACTACCATCAATCCTGTAACCGAAGTACGTTGCTTAGGTGTGACATTTGACTCCCCCTTCCTTGTCCATTCACAGCAAGGCAAAAATTGGTCGAATCGTTCTCTGTAATGCCACAGTCCGCCCTTTACGCTGCCTCACAACTTTCTCCTTTGCAATCTATCCAAAATTCTGCTGCTAGAATAATTTCCCTTTCTCTCAAAATAGTCTGCATATCTCGGCCTTAAATCCCCCTCCTGGCTTCCCATCAAATTTCAGATCAACCATAAAGTTCTTCTTTGTACCTTTTTTTTAAGGCTCTCCATTCATCTGCTCCTCCCTACGTATCGGCTTTGATCTCTCACTATGCCCCTGCTTGTTTTCTGCACTCTACCCATAACTGTCTCTTCTTCACCCTTCACCTCTACAGTAAGTCCGGGTTTTATGACGAATGACTTATCCGACGCTGTCCAATGCATCCCTATGGGCAGTTTTACGACACAAATGGCTTATCCGATGCTCTTATGATGCTTTGCAAAGTTTCAACATTATGTCAATCAGAAGGCTGCAGTTATGGAAATAATCAGATCAGTTTGTGTGAAGGTTTAGTGGTGTGTTTAGGCCTTTAAACATGTCTAACAGTTTTATTATACAGTTCTGGATTTAATAAATAGAATCTTTACATCATATGTGTACTGCTTATCTTATTGCCTATGTAAAATATTTGGTGTATTTTAGTGTTAAAAATGCCTTCAGGAACGGAACCTTTCATTTATCCAGTGTTCCTATTGGAAAATGTGATGCACTTTACGACGCTTCGCTATCCAACGCCATTTTGAGTAATGCATTGTGTCAGATAACCGAGGAATGCCTGTACTGCTCTCTTGCCTTTTCCCTCACTGCCCTATCTATACCAGTGGTACTCCCTCACACTCGGTATACGTTAAGCACATTCTTTCCCCACCTTTTTAATGAAGCCTCGAAGCTCTCCTCTTAATTTAAGTATTTAAATAGCTTGAACTCATAGCTACTGTCCTACACCCACAGTCACCTAACCATTATTGTGGCCCAGCACTGTCATTTGCGGCACTTATTCCCTCACATCCTATCTCTGTTTGTCTCCAAACATACCCCTTGGATTGTAAGCTCTCTGGGGCAAGAATTTCCTTTTCTATTTTGTGTGTCTGTGTGTATTATAATTCACTATATTGTCTCTTTTGTCAAACATAAAGTACACTGTGGGCACTACATAGATACATACATACATGCATGGATTCATACAAAAACATTCTCTTCATTTCCCCCTTTCCTCTCTCTAGCCACACCTCATCTCATTTTCTCTCTCGTTTCTCCCCTACTTCTCCATCTACCCCTCGTTTCTGCAGAAACCTGCACTCTATTAACCTACCAGCCATTGATTGTGCTTTACGCTCCTCCCTCTCCTCTCTCAGTTCTGCTACAGACCCTGTCAACCTGGTCAGAAACTACAACTCTGCCTTATCCTCCTCTCTTGATATACATGCCCCGCTTTCTCTCTTCCGCCCTCGCCTTTCTAACCCCATACACTGGCTAAATTCCCACACGCGCATGCTGGGCTCCTACACTCGTTCCTCTGAACGCCTCTGGAGGAAATCTCACACTTGCAGACTTCCTTCACTACAAATTTATGCTATCCTGTTTCAACTCTGCCCTCTCTCAGGCTAAACAAACCTACTTTACTTCACTAATCAACACACACATCTAACCCACGCCGACACTTCTCTGTCTTTGACTCTCTACTCAGACCACCCTCGGCTGCCTCCTCTTCTTCCTCCATCTCACCTCAGGACTTTGCTGACTTTTTTAAGGAAAAGGTGGAATCCATACGTCAGTACATCCCATCTGTTGCCTCCTCCCATCCCACACCGCTTCCCAACTCTCCTCCTGCCTTTCTTGACTCTTTCTGCTTTCTTGGAGGAGGATGTGTCACTGCTGATCTCCTCTTCACCCTCTACCACTTGCCCTCTTGATCCCATTCCCTCCCATCTCCTAAAACCTCTTGCTCCTTCTATAATCCCTTTACCCACACTGATATTTAACTCTTCCCTCTACTCTGGTACCTTTCCATCCTCCAAGCATGCAACCGTTATACCATTACTCAAAAACAGTAAGCTTGGCCCTACCTGCCCTTCTAACTATCGACCTGTCTCCCTCCTGCCTTTTGCCCCAAGCTCCTTGAACGTCTTGTATTCTCTCGTTTGCTCCACTTTCTCAACACCTATTCTCTCCTAGACCCTCTACAATCTGGCTTCCGCACTGCTCACTCGACTGAAACAGCCCTCACTAACATAACCTCCATGCTGCCAAAGACAGAGGTCATTACACACTGCTCATATTATTCGACCTCTCTGCAGCATTTGACACCGTGGACCACCCTCTTCTCCTCCACATTCTCCATACTCTCGGTATTCGTAACAAAGCTCTATCCTGGATCTCCTCGTTCCTCTCCCATTTGTACTTTCAGTGTCTCTTCTGCCAACACATTCTCTCCCTCCATAGATCTCTCTGTGGTTGTACCCCAGGGCTCTGTCCTGGGACCTCTTCTCTTTTCTCTGTACTCACTTTCTCTAGGTGACCATATTGCATCTCTTGGGTTTAAATATCACCTCTATGCTGACGACACACAAATTAACTTATTAACCCCTGACCTTACACCTGCTGTACAGACCAAAGTTTCGGAATGCCTCGCTGCGATATCATCCTGGATGGCCCTCCGCCGATTTAAACTTAACATGACAACAACAGAGCTCCTCATACTTCCTCCCAAACCTGGCTTTACTACCTCCTTCCACATTATTGTTGGAAGTACCATCATTCACCCAGTATCCCAAGCATGCTGCCTAGGGGTCACACTCGACTCCTCTCTCACATTCTCCTCTCACATTCAAAACGTCTCTAAAACCTGTCGCTTTTTCCTCCGCAATATAACTAAGATACGCCCTTTCCTCTGTTGCTCGACTACTAAAACTCTGACTCAGGCCCTCATTCTCTCCCGTCTCGATTACTGTAACCTCCTGCTGTCCGGCCTTCCTGCCTCTCACCTGTCGCCCCTACAATCTATCCTAAACGCTGCTGCCAGAATCACTGTACTCTTTCCTAAATCTGTCTCGGCGTCCCCCCTGCTGAAATCGCTCTCCTGGCTTCCTATCAAATCTCGTATCACACATGCAATTCTCCTCACTTTTAAAGCTTTACACTCTTCTGCCCCTCCTTACATCTCAGCCCTAATTTCTCGCTATGCACCATCCCGAGTCTTGCGTTCAACTCAAGGATCTCTTCTCTCTAACCCCTTTGTATCTAAAGTCCTCTCCCGCCTTAAACCTTTCTCACTGACTGCCCACACCTCTGGAATGCCCTTCCCCCTCAATACCTGACAATCACCCTCTCTATCCACCTTTAAGACCCACCTTAAGACACACTTGCTTAAAGAAGCATGAGTAGCACCATAGATATTACTAGACACATGATACATAAAGCTTGGCCCCCTGCAGAATCACGTACAAAAATGCCCTCCTACTGTCTCTGTACGTTCCTCCTACATACCAATTAGATTGTAAGCTCCTCGGAGCAGGGACTCCTCTTCCTAAATGTTACGTTTGTCTGAAGCACTTATTCCCATGACCTGTTATTTATATTATATTATTTGTAATTAATTAGATTACCACATGTATTACTACTGTGAAGCGGTATGTACATTAATGGCGCTATACAAATAGACATACAATACATGGATGCATACACGGATGGATGGATTGCATGTCATGTCCCAGAATCCCTTGCTGCAGTGGAAGCACTATATGCTAGGTGACAATGGTGAAAGGCAGGGTTGCAGACCTGTCCAAGACATGTGAATGTGCTCACAAGTGATATTTTTATTTGCTATACGGTGGAGATTTCTTGTAGCCTTGTTAACCCACCATAATTTAAAATGTGTATTGTATATACATACCCTGTAACAGGTTTATTATAATACACAGGTAAACAGATTTGAGAGTTTTTTGTTTTTTTATAGAAAAGCTTATTGTTAAATATATAGCTATTGGGACCTCATGATCCGTGTTCTGTAGAACTGCTCAGTTCTGTGTCTTCATATATGCGTGGATTTTACGGTCCTTATCTCTCTTTGCCTAACTTGTTCTTAAATTGACCTAACAAGGAGTCTTTTACATTATTTTTGAACTGCTGAAAACAGGAGTCTGCTACTCCAATTCTGTGCCCCTGTTTAAAATAATTTAATTAGTCTGAAAATTTTAATTTGTTCTCATTTAGGTACCTCTGCTTGAAACTATTTTGAAAGCTTTCATCCAATTGTCGCATTTCATTTGACTTTTGAAACTAGTCTATACTGCAGTCTGATTGATATTTTTGTTTCATAGTGCTGCTCAACTTTTAAGCTTCCTGGGGAAGAACAAAATTCCCTTGAACTATCACATAGTTGAGGTATGTATATTCTTTTCGCAGAAGGCAGTGCATGTTCAATATGGATGTAAGGTTGTATATCATCTTAAAAAATTACTATTGCAATTGTTAATGTATAGTGTACACGTCCACTAAACTCTAAATATTATGGGTAATGAAACAAGATGTGCGTTTTCTGTTTTTTAAGATTTCATTACCTGTTTTTCTGCGATGTCTATTTTAGCGTGGACTGCACTGTGTTGTGGCTTTTGTAAAAAGATGTTAAATTTGTGTTCGACAAACACCCACATCCAGATTAAAGTAATTTTGTGTACGTCGCACAAAAAAATGCAAAAATTGCCTGCACCTTATTTATGCAGTTCTCTATGGAACATAATATTGGCAAACCTTATTTGAATAATGCTTTGATTAGACAAGATAAGTAACCATGAAGAATTAATTTTATTTTGCTTCATGTTTAATCGGTATGATTTGTTAAATGTATATTTTGTTTGTCTCTAAAGCAGTTTTAATTCTACCATACCTCTTCCGCCCCTCCCTCCCCCCCCCCCCCCATAATCTCCAGGTTGTCTTTGGAGAGCTGTTTCAGCTTCCAGTTCCACCGCATATGGATGTCATGTACACAACATTGTTAATTGAACTTTGTAAGCTGCAGCCTGGATCTTTACCACAAGTTGTATCCTTTCTTTATAAGACTATGTAAAGTAACTAGCATGTTTCTGTTTGTCTACTTTTTGTTTGTGTGCAACAGTCCTGAAGCCAGAAAAAGTTCCCTTTAATGGGAGTGTGGTAATATTTACAATCTTCCATAGAAAAGTGTATTCCCTGAACATGTTCTAATGTGGCATGTTACATAAATAGATGAAGTTGAAAAAAGACACACGTCCAATCTATGCTAAATTTAGACGACGGATACTTTATCCTATATTTGTGCCTAGTGTATTGATCCAGAGGAAGGCAAACAAAAAAATTCCAGTGAAATATCATCTAATGATATCTCATCAATCAGATTACTCTCTAGATCAGGGATCTGCAAAGTCTCAAGGAAGAGCCATTTTATAAAAAAAAAGTATTTCTCCAAAATATTCTGAGCCGCAACACATATACTGTAAACACTAGTAGGAAAATACTGTATGAGCATTAACATACGACAAAATATTTGGAGGAATAAAATGCATCTCGCAATAAGTCCCTTTTATTTATTTTCATTGTTTTTCTCTGCAAAACGGTGTCATTTACAAAAAACATACATACAAAAAAAGGAGCTTAGGCCCCATTGCGTGATTCCGTAAATTGTAACAATTTATTGGCTCCAAAAAACTCCAAACTACTCGCAGGTGTAGCTGAATAAAAAGCATTTTTAGTCCACATTTGGACCATTCCTTGGGTGCCAGGTAAAGACTATCAGGAACACTGCTTCCTTATCCAGCCAGTGACATGCACCTGCTTCCAGTCGTGCTGTGATCACACACCGCTCTTCCTCCAGAACGGAGTACAACAATATAGTTCCTAAGCTCCCTGGTTCCCCCGTGGCAAATGCTAGGAAAAGTCCCACAGACAAGTGCAAAACCGCTCTACGTTTCATCGGTAACGTTCCGACTTCATCAGCGCTGAAACATGAGGGCACTACACACCCCTATATTTACTCCCTGATGATTATACAAAATCCAAAGCACATTTCAGATTTAACCCCTTCAAGTGGGTTTTCAGGGCTAAGAGTGTGGGAGTAGTTTATAAACAAAACACAAAATAAAATACAATAATTGGAGGGGCAAGGAGTTTAAAATTGTGAAATATATATATATTTATTTATTTTTACATTTATTTTTATTTTAATATAAAAATAAATTAAAAAAAAAAAAGTTATAGCAATAGTTTCTCCAATCAGATTCTGCACCATTACCCAAAACCTCTTGTATTTTCGGGCAGAACCATCAGATATGGCCCATATCCCCCACCCCTCCGCAACCTCAACATAAATACGTGGTCCCCAGGAAAATCTGCCTCGGTCTCTGGGGAGTAAGATACCATCTATAAATTATTTTGTATATATTCTCCTTTGTTATTGTACATATAGATGTATTTATTGCATTGTCCCAAATATTCTACCAATCCCCTCTTGTGATTTCTATCCTGAGCCCATTGCTCCATATATCTATGGGAGTAGGAGATATTATCCAGAGGAGAGATCCTGATATAGAGTAGAGATAAGACCCCGTTGATATTTTCCAACTCTACATAGCTCCTCAAATACCATACACTCTGGGAAAATCCCATTTGGGGAGATCTGCTTAACATAATGACAGACCTGTAGATATCTAAACACCTCAGAGCTCGAAAAGCAGTACTTCTGACAGAATTCCCCAAAGTTTATTAGTTTATTCTTAGAGTAAATCATCAATATCTTTGATACTCTTGGACTTCCACAAATCAAAACTATTGGTGTGCAATCCTGGGCCCAATTCTGGGTAATTAAAAATAGGGACAAGTCACAATGGTTCTGATATCTGATATTGTTTTGACCCATTGCTAAATCTTAAGTGTAAATCTTATTACCGCCAAGTCAAAATAACCTGGTCTGGATTGTTTAGCAATCTTTTCTTAAGAGCTGGTAGTGTCGCTGTACTATTAAATGTGCTCTACAAATCTACCCACCTATAGTGATTTATCAGAGTGCCACAAAATAATCTGTTTCAGGTGCGATACCAAATAGTATTTCTTTATCTTGAACCGCCAAACCTCCTCTTTCCCTACGTGCTAATAAAATCGACCTCGCTACCCTTAACCATTTTTTTTTTTGCATCCTATAAATTGCATTGTCTTGTTTTATAGATCCTTTATATACTTAATTGGGATAGGGGAGTGTCCGAAAACAATATAGACGTTTCGGCAGAATATGAATCTTTACCGATATAATACGACGCATCCGCAAGATATATATCTGCTCCAAATTAAAAGATCGCATTGATTATTGTAAAAAGCTCTGGATAATTATGTTTAAATAATGATTGATAATTTGTAGTTAATTAAAATATTTGGGATTTTTTTTTTTTTTTTTACTTGTTCCAGTGGTAGCTACAATGTAATTAGCTTCACTTCTGAATCTGGGTGAGCTGGATTAAGAGCATCCGATTTTGCTGTTTTTTATATCCCGACAGAAACAAAATCAGATAGCACTTTATGCAAATTACGGAGAGACATTAGAGATTGTTAGAATAATATATTTTAAAATCATCTCTACCAATCTGGATATCATGTATATTTTGATTATTCCTTATAGTAGTGCGAGTGCCTCAATCGTTAAAGCAAACGGCACAAAGGGCATCCCTGGTTATCTCTGGTTCCGTTGCTGATTTTTAATTTGGTTCAGCTCCCATCCAGGCATCTTCAATGTCGCCATTGGGGACCTATATAGGGCATAGACTCCTCTCAGAAAAGAACCTGTGAAACCAAACGCCTCCATTGTTCAATGTAGAAAGTCCCATTTAATCCTATGAAACGCTTTGTCAGCATCTAGACTCAGTAGCATCACTTTGGATCTGGCATTTATATAATCTATTATATTTATAATCTTTTGTGTGTTATCTGAAGCTTGTTGCATGCTTATAAAGCCTATCTGATCATTATATATTAATCGGGGGAGAATTGGGTTAAGTCTATTCACCAAAATGTTACTATACATATTTAAATCGGAGTTCAGAAGGTATATTGGTCTGTAACTGGCACAACTCATTGGGTCTTTGCCTTCTTTTAGAATAACTACCAAATTTGCTTTAGACATTTGTGTTGGATTCAGAGTTCCTTTTAGAAAACTATTAAACCAATCTAACATGCGAAGCTAAAATGTTATAATACTTTTTATACGAATACCTGTGGGGAGAAGGGGACGGGAGCTCAGCCTGTTAGCATGTGGCTGAAGAACATATATAGGAAATGGTGCTGTGCTGAGAAATTAACTAATTGTCAATGCTAGAGAGAGAACTCCGCTAGTTAGCACTCTATAACCAGTAACCAGTGTAACAGTGTAACATTGTGATCACTTAAAATAACCTTTATTAATCTCTAGGGTAAATTAAAGTGGTGCACACAAGGACAAGACAATATATAAAATCTTGCCTTATTCCCTATAGGGTCACATAAAGAAAGGTGCTTAAAATAAGCATACCAAAATCGCAATCCTGAATAATACCGTTAATATTTAGGAGTATTATTAAGCTAGACCCCCCCCCCATTGTATAGTATACCTGCATACTAGAATAGTATGTTTGGTCTGGTTAGACAATCTAACTCCAGTATGAACCAAACTATATACTATGGTGTCCCATGAAATGTGAGCTGTGTCCACCGCAGTGTATAATCATAAGATGTGCGCTATCTTACTCAATATAGGTCTGTAAGAATGGTGGGTATCAGCACAGCTACAATAGTATAGCTATGCATACCCCCAAAAGTTGTTAAACGTACCACCAGTTGCCGATAGCAATAGTGTGTGTAAATATGCAGCGGGTAGTCTTCCTGAAAATGACCCTTAGGCAAGGCAGGAGATATAAAAATCCTCAAAGTGTTAGAGGATAGGGTGCTGGGTCTGTGTCCGGATGAGTAAGCGGTTATAGTATAGTCAGCTGTGTGTGCAGACACTCCCAGCAAAAAATAAGGCAAACGCTGACTTGACTACATCACTTCGGGCTCCTGACACTGTGTATACGCAGCAGTTTCAATAATTTGAACTTTAGATTTAAGGTTGCAATATTGAGGTTAGTGGTTAGAAAACACCACATAGACTGACATCCTTAGTAATCATACCACACTGGTGATCAGGGAGCCCGTTTTGGACGATGCTAAGATAAGCCTGTTGATTATTTTTTAATGCTCCGATGACAGGAGGGAGAAAAAGTTGGAGACACTGATAGTGATGTGCCAGTGAGACAGCCACTATGATGCAAAACGCGTAGTGGCTGTCTTACTAGCACATTGTCATGTCACCATCATTGTGCCGATGTATTCAATACTGTGAGTTTTTAATATTTTGATACTTTTTGTCTATAAATTACTTTTTACTTACCCGTTCGCTCGTTTTGCTCCTTTCTTGTTTCTCTGAAGTATTTGCCCCGTCGATCACATGAGGTTTTGGAGCAGCAGGAGAAATCCCCACTGTGTTTTAACCTTGGAAGCCCTGGGTTCAGCGCGGGTGTTATTTTCCACATGTAGACTAAAGATGTTTGAAATCATTTGCTGTCTAAAATAATTTGATTGAACATGGGACAGTCTCGTGTTAAACTAGGCTGTGCTCAATGCGAGTATGTTGTAACATCTATATCAACTTTTACAACTTTAGCAGTTTACTACTATCCTTTCTCTCAAAATGTGTTTTAAATGTATGTAGACAGCTTTAGAACTGGTGAGGAATTTGTTTGCCTTAACAGCAAATAAAAAGCTTGCCCAAGCTAGTGAAATGATGTACACTCGCTTGGACACCATGAACACTACTTGCATTGACAGGTAAGATACATCTACAGATTATATTGTATTTTACTAATGACTCCCATGATATGCTAGTACAGGGGTGGGCAACCTATTTTTCAATATAGCCACAGGTGTGGCGAATTAGAAGTGAAAATAGCCACACCATATAAAAATTGAGGTATTATGTTGCGCATGCGAAAATTTTAAACACACACCGTTTCTCAGGGCCGTTCTATAGTGTGTGCGCCGGAACCTGTGTGAACGCGTATGCACGTGACGTATGCTTTTTTTGTGTATGCTGTAAGCGAGTGAGGCACCGTGTGTGTGTGACTGTGTGTGCGTGTTATAAATACGTTTGAAATAAATAAAGAAATACTTTAATAAATTATTTATCAACATTGTACATCCACACACATTTCAGCGGCGGTAGCGAAATCTTTCTTTTCCTCATTCTCCCCCTTGTCAGCCGGTCCCACGCTCACTGCCGTGCGTGAGCGTCACCATTATAGAAAGGCTGACAAACCTCGGCCAACTATAACTGCCACGCGCGCACACGGTGCAGCAAGCGCACACTATAGAACGGCCCTCAGACCGCAACCCCTCCTCATCCTCTCATGCCACCACCACTACCCTCCTCATCATCCTCTCCTCACCCCCCCTCATCACATCTCATTTACCCCCCCCCCCCCATCACCATCTCATTTAACCCCCCTCATCATCTCCCCCCGGCACCCTTGATTCTCTCCCCCCCCCCCCGGGCACCTTGATTCTCTTTCCCCCCCCCCCCCCCCCCATCCCCCCCTCGGCACCAATGATTTTTTTTCCTCCTCCCCCCTCCCCCTCGGCACCCTTTATTCTCTCCCCTCCCCCCCCCCTCGGCACCCTTGATTCTCCCCCCAGGACCCTTGATTCTCTTCCCAGCACCCTTTCTGCAGTCCCCCTCATCAAGCACCCGCACCTCCCCACCCCCAATGCCTACCAGATTGCGGTGTGCCGCCGATGGAAGAAGCGGCGACAGCAGTGGTGACGGGCTGGCATTTTTGGATGGCGGCGCGGGTGGCTGGTTGGCAGGCGTGCAGCACATCACGCAGGAGCGAGCTGGGGGGGGGGGGTGTGCGCATCAGCGCATCGCGCTGGAGCGAGCTCAGAGGGGAGGGAGCACAGGTTGGAGCAGGCAGGGGTGTGGGAGGGAGGAGAGCGTGTTAGGCTAAGGCCCCGCTCCCTCAGTCAGCGCGTCCGCACTGCAGACAGGCGGGGCGCTGACACACAGACCGCGGGAGCCAGGGCGGGAGTGGGAGGGGGGCGTGGCTTGAGCGGAGGGACCCGCTACCCCCCTCCCTCCCTCCACGGTCTCGGGCTGCAGGTGGGAGCTGCTGCGGGTTGCTGTAAGGTAAGCACCTCCCTCCCCCTTCTGCCACAAAAAAAACCACACACACTACCTTGAGTAGGAAGCTGCCTGATGACAGCTCCTGCTCCCGCCGCTGATTGGCTCATCAGCGCACCACGTGGCGCGTCACCGCTCGGGATCACAATTTTCTTGAATCCCCTGCTGGCTGACGCGTCACAGTGCATACTGAGCCGTCAGCGAGGGGGGACTGGGACCGGCTAGGGAGGATTCCCCTGCTGGTGGGAACGCCCGCGCGGCCGTCCACGCAGCTGGGCGCAGCGGGTCCAGCCCTTACACAGCGGGAGTGCGCTCCTTCCCTACCAAGGAAGGGGAGAGGAGGGATTGAGGGGGCCGTTGCGGGCCGCAGAGAGAGTTAAGGCAGCCCTGTTCGCCACACTTTCCCTGCCAATTCGCCACAAGTGGCGAATGGCGATAGGGTTGCCCACCCTGGTGCTAGTACATACAGCACATGTAACATGTTTGTAAAACGCACACACATCATTCCATGTTAATTTCTTGTTTGGTTTCACGGACATGCATCAGATGAGTCCTTTTAAAGAAAACATTTCACTAATACATTGCAAATCTCCTCAAAATACAATTTTTAGCTTAAGTACTTGTAATAAGAGAGGTTACCAACTGGCCATAATACATAGGTCAAAGATTTTCTCCTCTCCTTTTATTAATCTCAAATATTACTCTAAATCTAAAGACTACTGCAGGTTGTTTTCTCATATATTGTTTCTTAGGTTCATTTTTTTTGTTACACATTTTTTAAAGTATTTTCACAGGTATGTGGTTTTGAAATGTAAATTTGCCTCGAGTGTTCATTGGGAAGATAGTTTCCTACTATGGATATCATGTTCAATATACCATCCCTCACCTATAAATGAAAATAATGGAGATGGGGGCTATTCTCTTCCAGTCCTTTTGTAGCTTCTTGATTTTTATTTTACTGTTGTGTGACACATACTATTTTGTGGTTACATACTCCCTAATGCCAATTCCAAGTTGCTCTAATAACGCTTCAACACATAGGAAACTGCAGCACCTGAAACAAATATGAAGAGCAGGGGGGGGGGGTGAGGAATCTTCAAACTGGTTTTAAAAATAACTTCCTAAAGCAACTGCAATTGGCCACACAGCCGATGCATGACAAAACTGCAAGAACAGAGGAGTATTTTCTGACCGGAGCTGCTGTTCTGCTTTGAATCTGTTGAAATGTTGCAATATTGAAGTGAATGCTGCTGTTCTTACTACATGCTACCCATATTCATCACCTACTTTCAACATGGTGCTTCAAAGTTTCAAGTGTATACATGTACACTTTGGATGATATAAAATTAAGATGTTTATTTCTCAGGAGTCATGCTGTAGCTTATTTTTAATCTTGGAAGTAATTTGTGAATCTTCAAGCATTAGAGATGCTATGCTATATTGAGATTCCTCAAGTGAAGTTTCTGGTTAATGGCTAACTGGTCTGTTTTTATCCGTTCTTCACTTGGTGTTCTACATGGTAACACTTGACAGGTTTGTGGGTGGTCTCAGAGAATCACAAACTAGGGGGAATAATATACCTCAATTCACTGCAACCTCTTTTATACTTGTAGTGCTGCAAATTCCTATCGATTTTTGTTTACTTTAGGTTAACGGCTATAAGGACTGATGCCACACCGGTGCAGAGTGTTACCAAGCCCATCCTAACTAATGAAATGTGCTGTTAGTGCTTTGCACTCTTCTGTAGCTTCATACACTGGAGCATGTTCATTTTCAAAGAAGTTAGGACGCTTTCTACTCCAACACAATGCTTTGAGGCTCCAAAGTTATACTGTATTGCGTTACAAACGTTTCTATATAATGAATTCATATATCGATATCGTCTTTTTCCCTCCAAGGTTTATAAACTGGTTTTCTCACCATCTGAGCAACTTTCAATTCCGATGGAACTGGGAAGATTGGTAAGTGCTTTATACAGTACTAGAAGGGTTCACTTAAAGGCAGCTGGTTTCGTCACAAAAATAACAACTTGGAAAAGAGCACGTTATAGGCAAAATACTTAACGGTAACAACATTTTGGGTGAAAACCATACAAGATGGAGGCATAGGGCTACTTCTCCCTTAAACATTTTTATTAGTGACTGTTGAGATAAACATCTTTGCACTGCTTCCCCAAAGTACAATTAACATGGTTCAAAGCTTACTTCCCATCCTGTCCAGGAAAAGTTATAATAAAACTTAATTATTCTAAATACCCTATATTTCATTGCATAAGATTGAGATCTTGTAATGCTTTTTCTGAGTTATGTTTCTTACACCCTTAATTTATGCATGTTTTTTCTGATATAATTTGAATTATGGGTAATATCCTAAAATTTAGATTTGTAATTGAAAGGGTTAAAACTAACTTCCTGCTGCTTTTACACCTGCATATTCTTTTTATTTTTCAGGGCAGATTGTCTTACTCATGACTTGGATAAACCAAAACCCAAATTTGTCCGAGAAGTTTTAGAAAAATGCATGAGGTATGTATACGTTTTCTCCTTGGATACAAAGTTTTCACATAGTATCACTTCCTTTTTTTTTTTCCCCCTCCCAATCTGCTGATTCGTGCTTTTATGTTTCTTCATATCCAGTAATAACACAATCTTGATTTAGGTCACGGCCATAAATTGGGTTTGTCAAAATTAATAATATAACAAATCTAGAGGGGTGGTGAAGTTTGGAATTATGATTCTCTGGCTCATATTCTCTTACCACTTACCAGAATTCCTGGTCTTTTACCTAATCTCTTTAACAATAAGACACTTTGAAAACTGACTGCACATGTTTATTGTTGGTTCATACCTTTTTTTTTTTGTTTGTTTGTTTAAACTAATCATTAGCCAAATAGGTAAAGCAAAATAAAATATTCAGATTAGAATTGTATAAATTTACTAATTTTTACACTGGAAGCAGGAATTGAAAACAAAAATGTATGGCTGATTACATCTTTGTAATGAATCTGCTTTTATTAATAAAAATCTAAAAAAAAATAAAAAAAATGCTCATTTACAGAACTGTTAAGAGGAGGTTATGGCTCGTCCAAACATGACAAACGTGTAAAAAAAAGTTCAACTTTGCTTGTTCCATATAAGCCACACTCTGCACCCTTGGTGATTTTATTTAATTGCTTGATTACGTTTCGGAAAACCCTATTGTTTTAGATGAGGTGATGCATGTAAAACCAGGCCTGCACAACTCCAGTCCTCGAGGGCCGCAAACAGGCCAGGTTTTCAGGATATCCCTACTTCAGCACATCTGGCTCAATTAGTGGTTCAGTCAAACTGAGCCACTAATTGAGCCAGCTGTGCTGAAGTAGGGATATCCTGAAAACCTGGCCTGTTTGCGGCCCTCGAGGACTGGAGTTGTGCAGGCCTCTACTGTAACCTGTTGTGTTATCAATTGTATGTGATCATTATGAATTTTCTAACGTTGGAGGAACTGTTATTCTTGCAGTAGGTACAGCAAATATGTAGTAACTCTGAACACGCTGCACCATAGCTGCCTGTACTTAATCCTACTACCCTTTTATTTAGCATGCAAAAACATACTTTGTGAAGTTCTAGTCTGTAACCTGTAAAATTTGCTTTAGTTATGTCATAGGAAATAACTGATCTTCTCCGTAGACTATCTTACCACCAGCGGATATTGGACATTGTGCCAGCAGCGTTTTCTGTGTTGTATCCAGCAAACCCTTCCTGCGTTTTCAAATATGGCGATGAAAGTTCCAGTAAGTGTAGCAGTTACTTCACATTAGATGGTTTTATCTTGTCAGATAGTCTTATTACCAGGAATATACAGATGTAGCAGACGTCATTGCTCCCGCGGATAAATTAGCACATTGATCCCGCCCCTTCTCTTTCTGCAACATCTGTATACAGCAACTTTGTCATTAAACCACAGTCTGAAGTTGCTCGTGTTTAAATTAGACTAATGTTTTTGAGTAATACAGTATGTCGTGATTATTTTAAAATCAAAATATTGATATATTCTAACTATCATAAGTTTGAGTCATTAGGACTGATGTTTACGATACCTTTAACTTTTTTTTTATTTTTTATTAAGATTTGCATTCTAGTCTTTCAGACTTGGCTGAGTTTAGACACTAGATTAGAGAATGTGGGACCTGAAAATTAGATAATTTTTTTTTATTTCTGTCTCGGTTGAGCATAGTAAAAAATAAATCAACATTTTTCTTTTTAGGTTCTTTGCCTGGATATGCAATTGCTATTAATTTGACTAATGTCATCAAAAACAAGGCTGTCAATGAAGATATTTTTAACATTTTAAAAGATGTTCCAAATCCTAATCAAGATGATGATGATGGTAAGGATTCCCAATTTATAGGAGAATGCTGCTGCAGCAGCTCCATAACCTTTATCTGTTGCCGCTTTTGTGATTTGCAGTTCTATCTGATCTTGTTCAATGTACTTAAAGTTGAGTTTTGTGCTTCTCAGAATATTCCTTTTACAAAAACCAAGATTTTCTTTTGTTTGCATCAAATAAGTTCAGATCTCTCTTCCTTATCCTGCAGGTTGCTGCAGTGCTTTAATCTTTTGGTGAACCATTGATTTTTTTATTTTATTATTATTATTATTGCTTGTATACGTTGTCAAATAGGCACCCTCGTTATATACCATGAGGAACATTTTAGTTTAAAGGCCCTCTTGAGCCAATTCAATTGTCTTTTTTTTTTTTTTTTTTTTATTTTTTTTTTTTTTACTTTCAGATGAAGGAATCAGCTTCAATCCTTTAAAAATCGAGGTTTTTGTACAGTCTCTCCTCAATTTGGCATCAAAGTCATTTAGTCATTCATTTAGTGCTATTGCAAAGTAAGTGTATATTTTTTCACTACGTCTGAATTTATTTAACCAAGGTGAAGTACAATAAAACTTCAAATAGAAATAATTAGCCTTTAATTCAAGTAGCGTACCAGTGTGTGGTGCTACAGTTTTTCCTATAGAATATTTGGGACTTTAGTGTGTCTCCCCCAGAGCTGAACCTCCCCGATTTCCCCAGATGTTTACTGGTGAAGTTTTCTAATTTTAAATAAAGTGTCAGTTAAACCGTAGGCCAATAGGAATCTGCAACATCAGTTGCGGCTTTCTATTGGGCAGCCATTAAAAAACGCTGGTAAAACCAGGAAGTAATGATGGTAATTTCATTGGTAAGTATCTCTGGAACCAGGGGGGTCCCTGGCACTGAAAACAGCATTCAGAGCCAGACCACTGTCCATTTCCGTGTGTGTAAAAATATAAATATAGTGGGGAAACAATTTAAAATGAGGAATCATTTTAAAGTATTACAAATAGGTTTTGTAAAATTGATTTCCAGCACCATGACACTGGATGTTTCAGATAATGCATACATTTCTGTTTTTTTGGTTTGTCAAGGTTTCATGAAGTCTTCAAAACACTTTCTGAAAGCGATGAAGGGAAACTTCATATTCTAAGTGTCATGTATGATGTCTGGAAAAACCACCCCCAGGTGAGGATCTCTTTTAATCCAAGTGTGTACCAAAATGAACTAATGTCAATGATCTGTGTAATGGGTTAAAAACAATATATATTTGTAATGATTTTTTTTTTAAAGTTCTCTTTGCAGTGTTTGTAAATAATGCATCTTCTCTCATTTCTATCTACATGTTAACTGCAATCATCCTTTGCTAATTGGTTCTGTAATTTAGAAGAGATGTGAATAAATCAGATTAAACACTCTGGCATTGTATGCTGTCTGATCACTTGCTCTGTTTAGAATATGGATGGCATTTCAGATTGGATCATGCCTGTCATTATATGGTAATGACTCTCAAAAATGCAGAGCTGTTTGTTCAAATGCTTGAATACTGTACATTTGAAAGTCCTGAATTTGAGTTGAAACACAATGCTGCATTGCTTTCAGGTGTAGTTTCACCTTTTATTTGCCAACTGTTGTTGCAGATGATTACCGTGTTGGTTGATAAAATGATACGAACACAGATTGTTGACTGTGCTGCAGTGGCCAATTGGATTTTCTCCCCTGCGTTATCACATGACTTTACTAGGTAATTGCTTTCTTCTTGATCTGGGTTTTGATATCACAAATGTTCTATGCAAGTGCCTTGTGGGGCTTAAATTCCACTCCATGGTTTCATAATACATTGTCCCACAATTTTTTTTTCTCTTGGCTGACTGTGTTCTTTTGCCCCTCCACCACTGTTGCTAAAAAAGGCACCCAAAATGGAGTGGGGAACACTTGTAAATGTTGGTGTCTGTCATATACCACAAAGCAATACATTGAAATTAATGCATTATGATGCTGTTAATACTGTATGTGGAATATGTAAAATAGGCATTCTTAAAATGTTATTGCGTTCTGCTTCAAAGTGATCTTTATGACCCCCAACCAAGATCATTACTAAACTGGATTTATTGTCCTGTAAATGGTTTAATTGGCGAGGAATGTGTAATTGAATGCATGCAAAGGTGCAGTTTTAGTATATAGAAACAATACTGCATCTAGTTAGTTGCTATCATCTTATGTCTTGTAGTTTGCAAAGCATCACTATATGCTGCATTGCGTTTTATTTTTTTTTATATAAATTGCAGGTTTGAGACGGTGTCTGTGGAGCTGAACTGCGTTCATTTCAGCTCCGATGGCCCCCTACAGTGCCGGTATGCCTGTGCATGTCCCAGTCATGCTAGCCAATGGGATATCCGGAACTGATTCTTGGCTTCCTATTGGTCCTCGTGACATTTAAAGCCTTAATTTTGTTAGGTGCACAGTTTCCTGGCTGCAGAGATACTGGAACCCCTCCCCCACCCCACCTACAGAGGTATCTCTGGAATCAGGGGTTCCCCGGAGCTGAAATTAACACAGTTCACCTCTGGAGGCCCTGAGCTTCAATCCCGCAATAAATTTATTTTAACCACAATGTGGCATGTAGTGCTGCTTTAAACTGCCTAACAGGACATTAAAGCTTGGAAACTCCCACTAACTTGAATGAAGAGTCTGTGCGATTATGAATGAACCCCCTAAATCCAAAATGTTTTTCTAGCTTTGGAAATAACAGACATAATTTGCTGACACGCTCTGCTCCACCTACTGTTTTTCCCCGTGGCGGGGATAAATGTGGAATCACTCTATTAACTCAGAATAGTATCATTTTAGTAGTGGATAGATGTATTGTATCGATAAAGTTTATTTTTCTGCTATGGCAGAGTTGAAAACTTGCCGTGCATAAAACGATTTGGATATATTCATGTACTGTATATTTATATGACAGATACTTTGGTACCCGGTACATTGAGTACGTTGCATTGTACTGTGTGTGCTCCCTTCCTCCTGACACTTTCATATTTTTTTCCCTCCTAGGTTATATATTTGGGAGACCTTGCATTCCACAATTCGAAAAATGAACAAGCATGTCCAGAAAATCCAAAGAGAGTTGGAAGAGACTAAACAAAGACTTGCTAAACAGCACAAACGTGTATGTAATCTGCATGGTGTTTCAGAAATTGTGGAACTATGATCCTGTCAATTGATGGAGATTGACATTTGATGCAGCATTGTGTTTTTAGCAAACAATACATTTAACTACATACGTACTAAAAAAAACTATGCTAATATAAGCGGTATTATACTACATATATATTTTTTCAGTTTTGGCAATTCTTACTCTAGTTAAATCTACTTTCTTACACAAACTAACTTTGTATAAGGCACAGTCATGACTCGTTACATTTATTTTGAGCTGCCTCAGATGCAAATGATTGGTAAATTGTAAGATTGATTCTAGATTCTTCGACAAATGGGTATGTTTAATTGTGCAAATATAGACCCTGGAGTTTAAAATCGCTATCTCCCCCACCCCCCCCCCCCCCCCCAGAACCTTATGAGTTCAAATTGTATAATGTTGGTATTTTGCTCTGTGTGCATGTCGTCCTCGTAAAGAAACAAGGATTACACACATCATTGTTCTTTTACATTTCTACCTGCTGTGGTTACTATAGTAACCTTTAGACTGCACTTTGCTCTTGGAGAGCTTAATTTGAACCTCACGGCCACATTATATTTCAAACATCTCCTGATTGACGTATCCGATTTAAAAAATAACCTGCAAAAAATAGAATGCTAAACGCCAATCGGCACGAACGGCTGCTTTAAAAATAAGGGCGTGTTAAAAAGAAATTATCTCCCACAAAACAAGATGAAAGTGAGAAGAGGCTCGTAGCCTCACCCTGTCATTTATCTACATCCCCACTACCTTGTCAAGTCTTCCCCCTTCCCCCCAATCTCCTTCCCTTGTCTCCTCCCCTTAGGCTAAGGCCCCGCTCCCTCAGTCAGCGCGCCCGCACTGCAGACAGGCGGCGCGCTGACAGACACAGACCGCGATAGGGGGGCGGGAGGTGGGCGTGGTTTGAGCGGAGGGACCCGCTACTCCCCCCCCCCCCTCCCTCCACGGGCTCGGTCTGCGGGCTGCTGGAAGGTAAGCAGCTCCCGCTCCCTCCCCCTTCCCCCACAAATGCCCTCCTCACACACGCTGATACACACACACACCACCCCATACCTTGTGAAGGAAGCTGTCTGACAGCTCCCGCCCCCGCCGCTGATAGGCTCATCAGCACACCACGTGACGCGTCACCGCTCGGGATCACAATTTTCTTGCATCCCCTGGCGGCTGACGCGTCACATCACGTTGTGAAGCGAGGGGGGACTGGGACCGGCTAGGAAAGGATACCCCTGCTGGTGAGGAACGCGCGCCGCTGGACGCAGCAGGACCAAAGCCTTAGTCTACATCCTTTTCCACCTCTGATCCTCCCTTTACTATCTCTTCTTTTATCCTATCCTTTCTAGTCTCTAGGAAAATTTGGCAATTAAGCAATATAAAGTAAAAAGTAAGGATATATACAATACTGTTAAAAGAGAACTAGGATTATGAAAGCTATGTAATTCAGTTATATGTATGTACAAAATATCCTGATACTCATGTATTTTACCCAAGTACTCTGTACAGTAAAAGTTATGATTATGCAAAAACAATAAAAAAAGATTTAAACAAAAAAAAATAAGGGCGTGTAGTATTAAACCAACTTCTTAAATTTACCTTTTTGAAGAAACAAATGCTACAACTGACCTAATTTGCAGATTTTATCGATCTCTATTATAATCCCAGAAGGGTTTGAATAGTGTTGGGATTTGATGAAAAAAGAGGTGGGGACACAAGTGTGCTAATAAACTCGTTCAAAAAAACTAAACAGAATTTCAACATCTTTCCGACTGTAGATCATTCATACAGCTATTTATTTATTTAATTTTTTTAAGCAAAAATATATTTTAAACTTGCTCTAAACGTTATCTGTTAATATTGATTTAAAGATCTTGACCCACTCTTTGTTTGAGCTTCATGCCTTGTGCACCAAAGTCATTTAAGAACATTAATATGTTGTACTGAAATGTTCTGAAAGCAAAATGTGTTTTTCATAATAGAAAAAAATCTGAAAGATGTATTTTCTTTTTAAAGTTGGGATACATATTGATGAAGAACTCTTGTATAAATCCAATAAATGGTCTAGTAAAAAGAGTCATTTTTCAAAAACAAAAGAAAGTACTTTCCCCGGCCCCCCTCCTTGTTTTCACTAGAGCATATGGCTGCATTAAAAATACCCTATGATGTCTGCAAACATTAAAGGATTTTTACTTGCCCAAAAACATTTTATTTGGGAAATGGAAAAACAAGTTACTAACTGAAATAAAAATACCCTTTATTTTATTTTTTAATTTCTCATCAGAAATTAGACATTTTGGTAATACAGGCCACATTTGTTTGTTTTTTTGTGTGTTTTTTACATAGAAAAACTGTAGCCATTTTAAGAACCAGCGGATTTATAGGCAAATATCTCCAATGTAAATAGCATGCAAATGTTTCTGGAAAACCATAAATGTGTACTACGGAGTAGGTTGGTCTAACACATTTGGTAGCGGCCTTTCACCGTGACCAAACGACCGCTGGTGCTTTGCCGCAGCTCACCTTACTGTTGCAAGAGTAAGGGCCTAAACCCCGTATCATAAAACCCTCTACCCTAAACAGTAATACAATTTACATTAGAATCAGACAGTGTATCGGCTGTGGCAGAGGGTCTGTCTGCGGCCGAACGTCGGCGGTGATTTGGTCCCATTCCCGGAGTACGTAGGGTATCTCACAATTTGGCTTCTTTTTCAGTATACTTTTACAATGGGACGTTTGCCATGCCAGAATGCCTTTCTAAATTGCTACATTTTTAGCTATTATATTACAACCTATTGGTTTAAAGCTAATACAAATACACAATTTATCAGAGGCAAGATTGTATAGATTTAAAATTTTCATATGATTATTAATTTGTATATATGGTTTCAGAGGGACGATGATGATGACAGTGGCAGGGAGGATGGTCCTCTGGAAGAACAAATTGAGCGTTTACAGGAAAAAGTTGAGTCTGCTCAGAGTGAACAGAAGAATCTTTTCCTTGTCATTTTCCAGGTAATGTTGCTGATTTGTATGTGTTAGCAAATCAAAGACTTAAAAAAAAATCGATTCTAAATTGTATTAATACAAACATTTCAAGCGTCAAGTACCTCTACTCCAATAGATTGTTCACTTTTGACCACATTATAAGTGCCCTTGTGCTTTCCCTAAAGAATGATGGTTGCTGCTGGAAAAATGCACAGTTCCTTACTCCAAGAAATTGTATTTATAGTAGTTTCGTACACTGGGATAAATGCTAAAACAATTTCCCTTTTTGTTTTTTAATCCGAATATCAAAGAAGCGCTGCATTGCCTTTAGTATTTTTTTCCCAAATACTGAATCAATTAGTTACACGTTACAAAGTTGGTAAAAGCTTGCCGTTCCTTTTCAGCGTTTTATTATGATACTTACGGAACACTTGGTACGCTGTGAAACTGGAGGCATTAATGTAATTACTCCTTGGTATAAGAACTGCGTGGAGAGGCTTCAGCAAATCTTCCTTCAGGTTAGTGACTGTTGCTCCATTACAAATAATTCTTGCATGATTTCACAGAATTGAAGAAAAAAAATAGCTTAATATATAGGAGTTAGATAAATGTGTATTAAAAACCTTGAATGTAACCGATAAGCATGTACATCTTGCACAGACAAGTTATTGAAACTAAAAAATGAATATCCATGTGTTTACTTCTCCATAGCATCATCAGATAATCCAACAGTACATGGTGACCCTGGAGAATCTCCTGTTTACAGCAGAGCTGGACCATCACATCCTGACAGTCTTCCAACAGTTCTGTGCCCTACAGGCTTAAAAATCTGCATGATGTTGTCTTCTATGCTTTGAAAAGGTCTCAAGAGCTGGAACATTATTTTTGAAAGACGTGTTTGATAAGACACTGAAAAAGTGATGCTAATAGAGGAAAGGCACCCTTGATTTATGGGCAATCTTTCTAGTGTTAATAAGGATATTAGTTCTAATACTGGCTTCTATTTGGATATTAACTAAGAATGACAAAACCTTTGTTTTCGATTGTTTGTGTTTTTTCTTTTCTTTTACCTCAACATTTGTAGAAATGTCTTGAGTTTTTTTTTTCTTCTTCTTAATGTGTTACCAGATAAGTTTCCTTTATTACAGTGTGACATGAAGCAAGGAATGTGTTTTTGTAAGTGTGAGGCCAAGAACAGACAGTTATCTTATTTTGTGGTTGGTATTTATTTCCCAATTACAAGGAAATATATAAGCTCTAACTTGTGACCTTTTTAAATTGCTTGCATACTGAGTTTTTTTTTCTCTCTCTTTCATGAAAATACCTTTGACAATTTGACAACAACTTGGTTGAAATACAATTGATATGTTTTTTAATATGGTGCTCAGAGTATTTGTTTCTTATAAAATTAGTTTAAAGGCGTAGTTCCCTACAAGATTACCTATTTTGAAAGTGAGCTCTGTGTGATGGCAGTTAAAGCAGATTATCAACCTTATTTGGATTTTTTTTCCTAGATTTTAATTAGATTTGTTTTTAGTTGCCAAATTTCTACAATAGTGTCTACATGGCAACCTCTGCTGTTCTCACTTTTTCCCCTCCACCAGGCATCACAGAGCTGTTTTCAATGCAGATTTAAACATTTTATCAGAAACATCTTTTAAAAATAAAGTAACCATGCAGTGGGAATTGTCCCTTTCATATTTAAAACATTAAAAAGCTCAATGTTATAAACTAAAGGCCTTGGTCACTTAACCGGTTCAATTTATCAGCAATGTCATGTTTGTTTGTTTTTTGTAGTTAGGCTTTCACGGCTAATGGCTGCTTCATAAAATATCCAAAAAATAAAACCATTGCATTTTAAAATACTTCCTACCCCAATAAACTAAGGTGATTCATTTTGTATAGGGTTGGTTCAGGGGTGTGCAAATTATTTGAGCCTCGCCCCCCTTTAGGCTGAAAAGGATTATGATTGACAAACCACCAGCAGTCTGAGCAGTCTTGCCACCCCCCACTTGTGTCCAGGTATAATGATTTGTAATAAGTAAATTAACTGCCTGAAATAAAGTGCTTTTAAGTACCTTGATAACAAAAAAAAATTAGAACAGAAAATATAGGGCTTTTTCAGTTGAAGTGGGCAGGCAAATTATTGGAGGTTAGGAAAAAGAGCTATTAAACAAATTCTTTGCCTCTATATTTACCGGGGAAGAATCAATTGCAATAGTAGTGCTGCCGGAGGAAGCCACAACCTCTATATTAACGAGCAATTGGTTACCTGAGGAACAAGTTCCTAGGCGGATTGATAAAAATTAAAGTAAATAAGGCACCAGTCCCTGATGCATACCTCCAAGAGTTAAGGAGCTAAGTTCAGTAATGGCAAAAACATTACATTTAATATTCAAGGATTGCATTTCCACAGGCTCTGTACCACAAAATTGGCATAAAGCAGATGTGGTGCCTATATTTAAAAAGGGTGCTAGTGCACAACTGGGGTATTACAGACCTGTAAGCCTGACATCAACAGTGGGCATCTATTTCAAGGTTTAGTATGGGATAATATTCAGGAATATTGAATGGACACAAATGTTGTTAATAGTATGGATATATGACAGGTCGTGCCAAACTAACCTTTTGTTTCTTTGACATAAGTAGGAATTTAGACCAAGGTAATGCAGTTGATGTAGTCTACTTAGAAGGCTTTTGATACTGTTCCACACAAGGTTAGTGTACAAAATAAAGCAAATTGGGCTCAGTAAAAAAAAAATTGTACCTGGATTGAAAACTGGTTGGAGGATAGACAGCAGAGATTTGTAATAAATGAAACTTTGTCAGTTTGAGCTGATTGAGTGGAGTACTTCAAGGATCGGTACTGGGACCACTGCTTTTTAACTTGTTTATTAATGACCTTGAGGTTGGCATCGAGAGCGAAGTCTCCATCTTTGCTGATGATACTAAATTGTGTAAGGTAATAGAATCAGAGCAGGATGTAATTTCTCTCCACTTGGATGGACTTGAAACAGGTCAACCTGGATAGACTGGCAGGTAAATGGCAGATGAGGTTTAATACAGATAAATATAAGGTTATGCATTTGAGAAACAAGAATAAATAGGCAACTTGCAAACTAAATGCGGATAAATTAGGTGAATACTTGATGGAGAAGGATTTAGGAGTGCTTGTAGACAGCAGGCTTGCCAATAGTGCCCAAAGTCATGCTGTAGCTGCAAAGGATGGATGGTAGTAAACATAATTGTGCTCCTTTTTAATAGTAAGACAACACCTTGAATATGGAGTACAATTTTAGGCACCACTCCTTAGAAAAGACATTATGGAACTAAAGAGTGCAGAGAAGATCCCCCAAATTAATAAAGGGGATGTAAAATCTGATTTGAGGAGAGGCTAGCTAAATTTAAATTATTTTACATTAGAAAAGATGCGTCTAAGTGGGGATATGATGACTATATACAAATATATATTCAGGGACAATACAAGGAGCTTTCAAAAGAACTATTCATCCCAAAGGCCGTACAAAATGACACCAGGTCATCCCTTAGGGTTGGAGGAAAGGAGATTTTGCAAGCAACAAAGGAAAGGGTTCTTTACAGTAAGGGCAGTGGATGTGGAATTCATTACCCATGGAGACTGATGGCAGATACAATAGCTTTGTTAAAAAAAAGTTGGACATCGTTTTAGAAGGGAAAGGTATACAGGGATATACCAAATAAGTAATCGGGACGGAGGTTGATCCAGGGAGTAATCTTCCAATATTTGTAGTCAGGAAGGAATTTATTTTTCCCCTTATGAGATAATTTGATATTTCACTGGGGTATTTTGTTTTCCTTCCTCTGGATTAATATACTGGACGTTCAAATGTAGGCTTATGTCGTCTAAATTTAGCATAGGTTGAACTTGATGGACGCGTGTGTTTTTTTTGGTTTTTTTAACCATCTACTATGTAACAATGGAAATTAAGAGAAATATTTTTAATTAGAATTTTGGGAGATTAAAAAAAAAAAATGTTCCGTTGGATGGTGTATTCTTCTGGTCTGATTTAACAGTTGGTGAGGTAGATGAGCCTGGCAGCAGCATTTGGGATGGACTGCAGGGGGAACAGCTGAAATAGGGGTAAGACCAAGTAGGCGCCGGTTACAGTAGTCTTGTCAGGATATTAAAAATGCATAAATGATATTTGTGGTGGATTGTTTGGTGCAGAGGTTGTATTTTAGTAATATTTTGGATATTGAACGCGCAGGAATTGGGGAGGAGTTGGATGTCAACTCTGACTTCAAGACATCTGGCATGTGGTGTCAGGAGGATAGTGAAATGATCTATCTTCAGTAAGAAGTCAACCCTAATCACTTATGAAAATTGCACATATTTGTACAGTGACAAGTATATTCCCCATGTCACAGCCCATAGTAAAGTGTCAATGTTAAGTGAGAAAATTATGATTTGTGTGTGTTTTGTAGACATGGAAAGTCGAAGGAAATACTCTTTAATACAACATAGCCCCTTGCAGTGGGGTCACCATGGCAATTTATGATTGTAATGCAAATACACTATCTCAGTAGGAAGAATAGAGAAAGTGAATCCCAAAAAATGGGTGCTGCTAGCTTGACCTGCACTCATTTGTTCTATGTGATTTAGGGCTAATTGTGTCAAGGTTAGTATTCTACCGTAGCTATATATCCTTTGCATTTAGCTATGCTGGCCGGCAGACCCACTAGCCTATTCCCGTTACAGCGGGTTTGTTAGTTGTAGCACTACCACCTCAGGTGCTAAATCAGTGTACACAGGCATTCTGCCATTGGTCAGATCGACATTTCGGATCAGTCATACTAAGACTGTACCAGAATCCAGACCATATATGTGCACCTATAGACAGTGAAATACGCACTCAGTGTTCTATTACACCAACTAGCCCACTACATCACAGGTCAGTTACTTCACTCTTGGAGGGAGCCACCTTATTACCAGCCCAGATCTTATCATTCATCAAGTGGCCATCCCATACTGACCTCAGGTTGAGGCATCATACATATAGCTGGTATTAGGGGCGGGGGGGGGGGGGGGCAAAAGGGGCAGGGGGGGGCAAAAAGAGCAGGCGGGGGGGGGGGCAAAAAGGGCGGGCGGGGGGGGGGGGGGGCAAAAAGGGGGGGGGGGGGCAAAAAGGGCGGGGGGGGGCAAAAGGGGTGGGGTGCAAAAGGGGTGGGGTGGGGGTACAAAAGGGGCGGGGGGAGGCAAAAGCGGTGGGGTGGGGGCACAAAAGGGGCGCGGTGGGGGGGGCAAAAGGGGCGGGGGCGCAAAAGGGGAGGGGATGGTTGGGTGGGGTTTGGGGGCAAAAAGGGGTGGGGTGGGGGTGCAAAAGGGGCGGGGCGGGGGGAGGCAAAAGGGGCGAGGGGGGGCAAAAGGGGCAGGAGGGCAAGTAAATGGTAGTTGCAATAGCTCCAAAGTCCGTTCGAGGATGGTCATACCCAGGATTCTAAAAACCAACAGGAGGGAGAGAAGAGGGGGGAGGGAGAGAAGAGGGGGGAGGGAGAGAAGAGGGGGGAGGGAGAGAAGAGGGGGGAGGGAGAGAAGAGGGGGGAGGGAGAGACGTGTTTGATACTCTCATGGTGATACTAAAGCTATAAGAGTATACACCGTAGCAATAAAATTCTAACAGAATAGCGGAGAGAAAGAAAGAGAAGTCGGGGAGAGGGGAAGCTACAGAAACATGGTCTGTCCCCCTCCTGGGACACGTAACTATACCTTATCAGCTGCTGTTATTAGCACATTCAGTGACACTTTTTTTATGCATACAGGATTGTTCTTTACACCCTACAAGCTTCAGGATTGTGTTATTTACATACTTGGACCTACACTCTATGACTTTGTCTCCTCTACAGAACTGCAAAAGGAAAGGGGGGGGGAACCACCCACTTGTTATGCTAGCCAGGAGCAGACAATTGCCTTATTCATAATATATAAACATCTTCTTTGCATGAGACAGTTTATGAGACCTAGGATTCCAAATAGTCCAACAATAAAAATACACTCCCATACACTAACCACTAGCCTGTATAGGTAGATCTTATGTGGTAGTCTGAGCAATGTATAGGACTGATCACATGAATGAAGTAAATAAATTACTCACTGCTGACCTTGGGGATATACTTGTCCTGTCCAGCGTACTCCTACCAAGCGGTAAATGGAGAAATTGCAGGAAAAACGGCGGTGCATCTGCTGCTGCTGAACATAGATGTGAGACCGCAAACTGCAAACTGCAAACTGCAAAAACTAGGTGCAAAAATGTATTGGGGGCATAATAAAAACAGCCAAAAGGACACTAACGCATTTCACGTGGTATCCCACGCTTTATCAAAGAGGATAAAGCGTGGGATACCACGTGAAACGCGTTAGAGTGTCCTTTTGGCTGTTTTTATTATGCCCCCAATACATTTTTGCACCTAGTTTTTGCAGTTTGCAGTTTGTGGTCTCACATCTATGTTCAGCAGCAGCAGATGCACCGCCGTTTTTCCTGCAATTTCTCCTCTACAGAACTGATTTTATACATAGCCTCCCTTTTTGGCATGTTAGGGGATTACCATCCATACTTTATTTACCCCATGATATTCTATATAGTGGTTGACTTTGTATAGCAATTTAGGTCTCAGTTTTTTCCTTAGTTTTATATACTGGTGTCATATGTATAGTCACTTCCTTGTTGCTTTAAGACTTATATTGTCTGCTATTTCTCTAAGAGATTAAAGGGTCTATGCAGTAAGCAGCGAAAAAATGCATTAGCCAGTTTTGCAATTAGCCATGTTTTTGGCGTGTTAAACTCGCTGTATGCTGTAAGGGCCGAATCCCTGGTGAATGAATGCGCCACCACCATTTGATAAAATGGCTAGTAACCGGTGGCGAGACGGCTGCCTGGCGAGAAGCTGCCGAGAAGCCGTCCCCTGCCGAGTTGTGTTTGCAGCAGAGAGAGATCCGCCGCTCTCTCTGCGCAAACATCGCAGAGTGTATTGCGTGTGTGTGTATATATATATATATATATATATATATATCAACCATAATACTGAGTTAAGTTATGGTGAGTAAAAAAAGTGACAAAAACCCTCCACAGGAAAGCAAATATAACTGTATGCTCATCTGCATGTCTTAGGCAGGTCTGCAACCCCACCTTTCCCCATTATCACCCATGTTAAAAATGGTTATTGAGGCAAAAAAAAAAAATATATATATATATATATATATATATATATATATATATATATATATATTGTTTCTTTTATTTTTATTAAGGGGTTCATTGATATGTGAATGTCATTGCAATATATTGGCTATGTTTTATTTTGGCAACGGACCAAAAGGATGATGCTGGCGACGGGGCCTTCTTATTGATGAGGTCAGTAGAATTTTCTTTATTTTACTTTGCTAGTTAATGTGTTTAATAATGGCCAAATAATGTATTATCCCTATCTGGATAATAGTTATTTGGCACATTCTTGTACTGTATGTGTTGGGGTGGGGGGAGGGGGTATTGGCCCCAAGGGTATGTGGTAGGCCTCCCTTGTGGGTAGTGGGTGAGGGTGGTTAGGCCTCACGGGGTGAGGGTGTAGTGGGGGAGGTTAAGTGGGTGATGGTGGGTTAACCCCTTAATGACTGTAGCGGTTATTAACCGCTACGGTGATTAAGGGGTTAGGGGACATTACATTGGATGTTTTTATTCTTGTGTCTGTTTTGCAGAAGCGGATGGGGCATGGGCGTTCTGTATGTATTTTAAATGGACACATGCACTATTATCCATTATATATATATATATATATATATATATATATATGAAACACAATACAGACCGGCACCTTAGAGTCCAAATAGTGGGATATATTACAGTCCAATGAATGGTTGGAGATATCCAATAGATGATAATCTAGTCCAGTAGACAGCAGATTCCTCAGCAAGAACAATGATGTGATATGCAGGGAAGACAAGAAAACAAGATCATAGTGTACCAAAATATGGTTAAAACATATAACACATAGACAGACAAGCACATACAACAATAAACATGTAGGCTGACTAATAACAAATAGAATTTAATGAACACAATAAAATACAGCAAACTGGTGACGAGCAGATCCAGGATCCGGTTGTGAAAAACACACCGCTCAAAACCGCCGAATCTCACCGGATCTGTCCACAAATGACGATTAGAACTCCACTGCTACTCTAGGTACTGCTGCAAACGTCTGCTCCTCTGTCAGTATAGCTGTAAAATGGTTCTAAACGGTCCAACGCGTTTCGTGCGCATGCGCACTTCTTCAGGGGGTCCGGTGAGATTCGGCGGTTTCGAGCGGTGTCCCGCCCCCAGTGACACACTTCCGGCCGCGAGCGGCAGGCGATTGTCCCGCCCGCTGTGACGTAGTTCCGGCTGCGAGCGGTGGTGATCTCATGGAGCTGGAAGCAGGGCTGCCCATACCGGAAGAATCTGAGGAGGTACCTGCGGGCGTTTACACGTGGCACGCGTCCACCATCATCCACCGCTGAATCATCTCTACTCCCCTATCTGCACATATCCTGAGGACTTGCTGACATGCCTCAATACCATCCTTGTGGGGGATGTTGCTGTAAAGGGATTCTACATCCATGGTAACTAGCAGTGAGTTGGATGGTAGTTGGTTGATGTTGTTAAGATTATTGAGAAAATCTGTGGTATCTTGTATGAAGCTGTTGGTGCTTCTGACTACAGGTTTGAGCATATTCTCCACTAAGCCTGATATTTGTTCCGTGAGTGTATCCATACCTGTTATAATAGGTCTGCCGGGGTTTCCTGGTTTGTGGATTTTGGGAAGCATGTAGAAGATCCCAACTCCTGGGTTGTCAGGTATTAGTTGCTTCAATTGTGGTTGCAGGTGGTTAGGGAATGTTTGAATGAGATTCATGAGTTGCTTTGTATATTCCTGGGTTGGATCATGCGTGAGTTTCTTGTAGTAGGTGTTGTCTGTGAGTTGTCTATCGCCTTCTTCTATGTATTTATTTGTGTTCATAAGCACTATATATATATATATATATATATATATATATATATATATATATATATATATACATACACACACACACACACACACACACACACACACACACACACACACACACACACACACACGCGCGCGATTAACCAATATACAAAGAAATGTTTAAGCATTCAAAAAAACATGCACAAATGAAAATAGCACATTTCCAAATCAATAAATCACATTGCATATCAAAATTAAAATATTAGATAACCACATAAAAAAAACAAAAAAACAAATTCAAAATAAAATAATTCTCACCTACCAATCAATATCTAACAAATGTCAATCTCCCAATCGGCAATCAAAACATTTTTTTGTAGTGTGCATCATGGGCACTATGCAAATCAATGTTAACAAGAAAATATTCCAAACAAAATACAATTCATTCCAAACAAGTATACTATTTAAACCAAGCAAGTAAACAGAAATATATTACCATTAATTAATCAAATCCGAAATCAATTACAATCCTATCCAAATCAATTACACAATAACCTATTTCATTCGTTAAACCAAACCATTCATAAAAAAAGTTACCATTATCCAAAATATAACTACCAAAAATAATCCACTATTAAAAAGCAAGCCACACCCTGAAATCAAGTACTGCAAAATCCACCAAAAATTACATCTATCTAAATTCAAAATTACATAACACACTCATTTATAAGCATTGCAGCAAAATACATTTTAAAAACAGCAAAACAAGGGTGTGGCTTGCTTTTTAATAGTGGATTATTTTTGGTAGTTATATTTTGGATGATGGTAACTTTTTTTATGAATGGTTTGGTTTAACGATTGAAATAGGTTATTGTGTAATTGATTTGGATAGGATTGTAATTGATTTTGGATTTGACTAATTATTGGTAATATATTTCTGCTTACTTGCTTGGTTTAAATAGTATACTTGTTTGGATTGAATTGTATTTTGTTTGCAAATCAATGTTAACAATAAAATATTCCATAGTGAGCTACCATCAGCTTTAACGTCTTAAATTTATTGAGTCTCTGTGGTAGCCAGCCTGGGGAGAATTCAGGGTTATGGAATATAGGGGTTAGTAGTGTTGGACTGGCTGTCAGACCATATTTATTTTTATTTCTAGACCATATCCGCCATGTACATTTCATTGCTCCCAGTTTTAATGTTTCCAAGAAGGTCTCTCCTCCCCTCTCGGTCCACATAGCAGCCGGGAGAGAGAGAGGTCTTGTATAGGTAGATTCAAGTCCCACCCAGCAACTGGTGGCTGGATCATTGTTCCAAATTATTGCTTGTTTGAGTTGGGCCGCCAAATAGTATTTAATGATATCCGCTGACGACTTTGTAGATAACGGTATAATTCTACCACTCCAGGCGCTGGAGAAGAAACACCAAATCATAAATATACCAGTGTTTGGTTACCTCCAAATCAAGCACTACCTGCAATCAGTCTCCAAAGATTCGGCATTCAAAGATTTAACAAATTTTGAAAGACTGTGTAGGAAAGGATACTACTGTAAAGGGCTGATTTCGGAGATATATCTGGGCCTGGCGCGATCAGTGGGTTGTTCCCAACATAGCTATATGATCAAATGGGCAGAAGATTTGAATACAGAGATCGATAGAGAAGACTGGGAGGACATTTGGGAGGTAGCTGCAAAAACATCAATCTGTACCACTATCAAAGAGAATATTTATAAAATTCTATTTCATTGGTACCTAACCCCGAGCAGGCTGGCTAAGATCTTCCCCGGGTCCCCGGATTTGTGCTGGAGGGGATGCGGGCAAAAAGGAGATATGGTTCATATTTGGTGGAGTTGCCCAAAAATTCAGGTATTCTGGGTCATGATACAAACATTGATCAGAGAGTACTTGGGGGTGGAGGTTGAGGTGGAACCGCTGACCATGGTGCTGGCCAAACCAATAGATGAATTAGGAACGGCCGAAAGTAAGATGATCACTCATGTAATGACAGCTGCCCGCTGTGTTATTGCGGCTGCCTGGAAAAAGGTGAATGCGCCTTCTAGGCAGACTGTCTTACGGAGACTAAGGGAAATAACGATGATGGAGCTCCTCACAGCACAGTTGAACCAGAAAACAGACAAATTTCACAAAATTTGGAAAATATGGCCAGGAAACTAGAGACCCCATAGAAATAAATACAGAAAGACCAGACAAATGGGCTCGTCCTAACCCCCCCCCCTTCCACCCCTCCCACCCTTCTTTTTCTTCTTTTCTACGTTCTTCTCTTTCCTTTGTTAAGCCCATGAGAGACGCTTACGGAAGCGGCTGCTTCCCTAACACAACCGGAAATAGGAAGACAGACCACACTTATTCAAAAACAGTGTTATAGCAACTATTTTATTTCAGTAATGATGACGAACTGTTAATGCCCTTTGTTGTATGGACAAGTGACACTGTTAAAACATCACATGGATTCCAAGACTATATATTTGTTATGTCTCTCTAAAACAATAAAAAAAATTGAAAAAATAAATAAAATATTCCATAGTGTACATGATGCACACATTATATGCATCATGTATACACTGTAAAATTCAATGTTTTGATTGCCGGTTGGGAGATTGACATTTGTTAGATATTGATTGGTAGATGAGAATTATTTTATTTTGAATACATACATACATGATGAAGCCACTGTACAAATGAATGGGTGAAGGGTGGGTATCGGTCAGGGTGGCTTTACCCCTTAATTACCTTTGTGGTTATTAACCAATCAGGTGATTACGGGGTTAAGTGACATCCCAGCAAATTCACCCCAAGGTCAGACCGTGCAATGCTCAGAAAAATTGCAAAAAAAAACAAAAGTTACATCTCAGAATCTACAGGCCTCAGTTAGCATGTTAAATGACAGTATAATTAGAAAAAGACTGAACAAGTATGGTTTGGTTGGAAGGGTTACCAAGAGAAAGCCGCTTCTCTAAAAAGAACATGTCAGCAAGGCTTAGGTTTGCAAAGTTGCATCTGAACAAACCACAAGACTTCTGGAACATATCCTTTGGACAGACGAGACCAAAGTGGAGATGTTTGGCCATAATGCACAGTGCCACGTTTGGCGAAAACCAAACATAGCATATCAGCACAAACACCTCATACCAACTGTCAAGCACAGTGGTGGAGAGGTGATGATTTGGGCTTGTTTTGCAGCCACAGGACCTGGGAACCTTGCAGTCATTGAGTCGACCATGAACTCCTCTGTATACCAAAGTATTCTAGAGTCAAATGTGAGGCCATCTGTCCGACAGCTAACGCTTGGCCGAAATTGGGTCATGCAACAGGACAATGATCCCAAGAACACCAGCAAATCTACAACAGAATGGCTGAAAAAGAAAAGAATCAAGGTGTTGCAATGGCCCAGTCAAAGTCCAGACCTCAACCCGATTGAAATGCTGTGGCTGGACCTTAAGAGAGCTGTGCATAAACAAATGCCCACAAACCTCAATGAACTGAAGCAACGTTGTAAAGAGTGGGCCAAAATTCCTCCACAATGATGTGAGAGACTGATAAAGTCATACAGAAAATGATTACATCAAGTTATTGCTGCTAAAGGTGGTTCTACAAGCTATTGAATCATAAGGTGTACTTAGTTTTTCACACATGGCTTCTCCATTTTGGCTTTATTTTTGTTAAATCATGACACGGTGTAATATGTAATGTGTTGTTGTTCATCTGAGGTTGGATTTGCCTAATTTTTAGACCTGCTAAGGAACATATGATATTTATTATGTCCTGATATGTAAAACCATAGAATTCAAAGAGGGTGTACTTTCTTTTTCACATGACTGTATATGAACATTGATCAGCCAATTGTCGTAAGGCTTCCCGCCTTATATTGATCAGTATGTTGTACCACTATGGCACCCCCTTTGTCAGCATTTTTTTTTTTTAGAACTAACGATTTATTTTTTTATCAGGGATGCCATAGTGGACTTATCCTCTTTGGTGATGTTCATAGAACCATCAGGAAAAAAGGTATAACCCCTAACCAAGACATATAGGTCATGTACAACTAACTTTTCAAATGTCTTTAAATGTGTACCTTTATTATATTCTGGAAAAAAGGTAGACCTTGGCCTGAAACCTGAATCTCTGGAACCCAAAAATGACTCAATGACCGTATCAATGGATGGAGAATTTTGCTCATCTTGTATAGATTGCATGTCATTAAGGGTACAGAAATCTTTAAAGGTATTCAATTTAATAACTGGAACATCACTCTGTGAGGGGACAATAGGTAAAGATGTCTGTTCAGACTCAGGATCATGAATATCTGGACCACTCTTATTTGCAGAGAATTTCTTTAAAGACAATTTTCTAATACATTTCTGGGGGTCTATAATTGTATTAAACAATTTAAAATTACTATCAGGAGCAAAACTTAATCCTTTATTTAGAAGGCCAATTTCAGCCTGGGTTAATTCTATCCCTGATATATTAATAACATTATTCTCTAATTCTAAGAATTCTTCTTTCTTTCTTGTGGCTGGCTTCCTTTTTGACCGTCTAGTCCTTTTCCGGTTTTTTTGAAGAGCTGATAACTGGGAATTTTGTAAAGAAACAAAGTCGTCTGTATCTTCATATGAGCGAAGGGGATATCTTTTTGGGGGGGAACTCCCCATTATCTTCTTGTTCTCGTTCTCCTTCTTGTGAACGGAAAAAAACAGTGAGAACGAGTGTCACTATCAGAGGCATCTGACACACTTGAGGTTTCATAACTTCTACTTTTTAGTATAGACTTTGGTGTAAGAGCTCAAGAGCTGAAAAAGTAAAATATTTTATGTCCCTGTGGTGAGTGAAGGGTTAATCAGGCCTAAAATAAAGGTTATACCCGGCTGATTAATCCTTACTCGCGTTGTGAATGAAGGGGTTAACAGTCTCTGCACTACACCACTGTATTTGCCCTGTCCCAGTCTTTTTAACCCTCATTTGCCAGCTATTCCCGGCCTGCTGTAATGTAAATGAATGCATTGCCTGCTATATTCTGTGGAGACACAAGATGGAGAAGTGAGCACCACAGTAAGCACCGAATGAAGAAGCGTGACTGCAGTTAGCAGTCTGTGTAAAGAATGGGTATCCATTTTCTATCGGTTTGACCTGTAACCACAAGTCAATTGAATAAGTGGCTTGTGGTTAAATCTGAAGAGGTTTTACCGATAGAATGTATCCGTGCCTTAACTTGAAAGTCAATTGACGTTGGAACTGTGTCAATTGACATGAGAATTCTGTGAACTTGGTTCCCATAAGCCGGCATTTCAATTGAGGGTCTAACTAGAGAACGGAGGCACCTAGCACCCTGATTTTTGGTGTGCAAGTGTAAATAAATAAAACACAAAGACACACATAAAAATTACAGTGAGGCTACACCCAGAACATGAAGTTTGAATAAAGTGTGATAAACTGTGATTTTAAAATGTACAGGCAGGAATTGTTTTTTTCTATAAGCCCAGGAAAAATCCTCTGGCATGTAACTGTGTTAGGGGTGAATGAGCTGAGGGTATTTCACCCGGGCACTTCAAGGGGATGCCACTGAGCCGGCGACCCTCAGTTGATAGAAGTGTCAGGGATGAAAGACCCCAGAGCAATATAATATATACATGGCCGGACTCCTGAGAAGTGGCAGATCCCAGACCATTGACACCTTTGGGTCAAACCTCAGACTAAGAGGCACCAGCAAGAGGGTGTATCCCACATATGCTAAGTTGCCGGGGTGTCAAGCCGACACATGCGCTTTGCGAACCGGAAAGCCTTTTTCCCCGGTATTGCAAACTGCGTGCAACGCGGCTATTGGTGGGTTAAAAGTTCTCACAATGGGGATTGGGTGCACATGTTAAAGACACCCAGAAATCCCCTATAACTGCCTACCGAGCTATCCCCGGTGTGATTCCTATGACGATGTGACTACGTTTTACGCAAGACTTTGTTCCAGCACAGCGGCAGCCGTTCCAGAAGGAAAGGGGTTAATAACGCAACTAAGATTTTACTCCAAACTTCGGAATTCGTTAGCCCTGGTGACTCCCGAATGAATTCTAACGAATCTCTACGAAATTCTTTGAGGTGGCTGAGTTATTAGATCGGCAAGTTGCGATCTAGCCACGGGACCTTTAAACCAAGACTGCATTTCTTGTGCTTGCATGCAAAGGACAATCTATTTTGTTCCCTTATCCCAGTAAGTGTTGTTTTAAGTGTATTCTGCAGATGTCGTGTGTTTGTCAACCTAGGAAATAAATCACAATTTATTTTGCTCCTTGTGTTCAATCGAGTACCCAGAAATATAAATGTGTTGAAAAGTTGTGTCCACGATGACAGTCCCACATGGGACAATTTGTCCAATGCCTGCACACAGGATATCTTAAATCTTTATGACGTATAGATCTAAGATGCTCCATAATGCAAGCTTTTAGAGGTCTAATAGTACGTCCAATATAGTTCTTTCCACATCGACAATTAATTCAATACACAACGAAGGACGTGTTACAATTTAGAAAAGATTTAATTTTAAAGGAGCTCTTCAAATTTGAACCTTTTATAACATTGATCTTTTTCATGTATGGGCATACTGAACAAGTGCCACATTTGAAACTTCCTTTTGGAACATTAAAAATGCCCCTATTATGACCTGAATCATAAAGACTTGGTGAAAGATCAGATCCTAATGTCTTGGCTTTTGTAAACACAAATCTAGGACCATTCATGACAAAAGGTTTCAGTTCCACATCCAATTTAAGGATGTCCCAATGTTTAGCCACAATTGCCGTAATCTCATTAACTTGTTTATTATATTGTGTGATAAACAATGGGAAAGAATGTATATTATGAGCACCCGTGAATTCATTAAGTCCCCTTTTCTTTTTCTTATTTTTAGTCTGTACAGATTGTATAAATGCAGTTCTATTCATCTGATTAGCATGGTCAAATGCTTGTTTGAGATCTGCCTCATTGTAACCTCTTTGGATAAATCTTGACGTGAGTTTTTTAGATTGGATAATAAATGATGTTTGATCAGAGCACAGTCTTTTAAGTCTTAAGAACTGGCCTTTGGCGTTGCCTCTGAGGAGAGCTTTCGGATGACCACTGTCAGCTCTCAGATATGTATTTCTGTCATTAACTTTTCTGAATATATCCGTTTGGATATTTAGATTAGTATCAACATATAATAAAAGATCAAGATAATGTATGTGATTATAGTGAAAATTATAAGTGAAGGGAAGATTAAAGGAGTTATCATTGAGTGTATTAACGAAGGATGCAGAGACAAATGAGGATGAGATTGTCAATATATCTCCTATAAAATATGATTTGTGTTCTAAATAAATTGGTGATATTATAAATGTGAAAATATTCCCACCACCCCATAAATAAATTAGCATAAGAGGGTGCGAATGACGTAGCCATGGCGGTACCTTGTGTCTGTAAAGAAAAAGTGATCAAATAAAAAATAATTATGTGTGAGTAAAAAGTGAATAGCTTCAAGGATGCACTGTGCAGGGGAAATATTCGAAGGACCCAGAAAATATTGCACCGCTTGTATTCCATATTGATGTTTTATAATTGTATACAACGAAGTCACGTCAAGAGTTACCCAAAGATATGATTTAGACCATGTGATATCTGTTAAAGCTTGTATTAGATCAGTAGTGTCGCGTAAAAACGACGGTAATGTCTGAACTAAGGGTTGTAAATATACATCTATGTATTTGGACAAACCATCTCCCAAAGATCCAATACTCGCAATGATAGGCCTACCAGGAGGCCCATCATGGGATTTATGGAACTTTGGGAGATGTTGAATGAGGACCTTTATTATATCCTGGAAAAAAGGTAGACCTTGGCATGAAACCTGAATCTCTGGAACCCAAAAATGACTCGATGACAGTATCAATGGATGGAGAATTGTGGTCATCCTGTATAGATTGCATGTCATTAAGGGTACAGAAATCTTTAAAGGTATTCCATTTAATAACTGGAACATCACTCTGTGAGGGGACAATAGGTAAAGATGTCTGTTCAGACTCACGATCATGAATATCTGGACCACTCTTATTTGCAAAGAATTTCTTTAAAGACAATTTTGTAATACATTTCTGGAGGTCTATAATTGTATTAAACAATTTAAAATTACTATCAGGAGCAAAATGTAAACCTTTATTTAGAAGGCCAATTTCAGCCTGGGTTAATTCTATCCCTGATATATTAATTACATTATTCTTCTTTTTTTGCGGCTGGCCGTCTAGTCCTTTTCTGGTTTTTTTTGAAGGGCTGATAACTGAGAATTTTGTAAAGAAACAAAGTCGTCTGTATCTTCATATGAGCGGTATGAATATTTTTTGGGGTGAACTCCCCATTATCTTCTTGTTCTCGTTCTCCTTCTTGTGAATGGAAAAAAACAGAGTGAGAACAAGTGTCACTATCAGAGGCATCTGACATACTTGAGGTTTCATAACTTCTACTTTTTAGTATAGACTTCTTTGGTGTAAATTTTCTAGGTCCTTTATTCATCTTAGAAGAGGAGGCGATAGAATTGCTCAGCAGATCAAAGTTAGAAAAGGTCAAAATTTGAAGAGCTCCTTTAAAATCAATCATTTCTAAATTGTAACACGTCCTTCGTGGTGTATTCAATTAATTGTCGATGTGGAAAGAGCTATATTGAATGTACTATTAGACCTTTAAAAGCTCGCATTATGGAGCATCTTAGATATATATACGTCATAAAGATTTAAGATATCGTGTGTCCAGGCATTGGACAAATTGTCCCATGGGGCACATTAAATATTTAACTTTTTCAGCTCTTGAACATATTGCCCCACATATAAGAGGAGGCGATAGAATTGCTCAGCTGCATCGCCGAGAGATGTTTTGGATCTTTTCCTTTAAGACTCTAGTTCCAGACGGTATTAATGTTGACTGGGATTTACACCACTTTTTGTAAAGAATTGACTTTTTCTATCTTTGCAGAGCTAGTCATCAATTTAGATATTTAACTAAAGTTTAATACTAATATATGATTTATTTTTCATTTCCTGGAAAAACATATTTTTTCATTGATATTTTCATGTATTATGTTATTATTCATAATTGATACTAACAGTTGGTTTTCATTATTTTTTCTGTTTTAGTGTTCAACTCTTGTTTTTTCTTGTTTTCTGTGTTTCTCTCCCCCCCCCCTTTTTTTTGGGGGTGTTTGTATTTTTAATTATATATTTACTTGATTATTGTTATTTTTTTATGAATAAGTTTATTACAATTTAGACATATTGATATAATATATACATATTTATAGTCATACTGACTATCATTTCTCTATGCAGTATGTTGTTTTGCTTTTCAGTTGTTTTTATTTAGTTTCTTTTTATTATACTATTTTGTTGACTTTCATCTATATACTTATAGTAATTGTATATGTTTTATTTATAGTATTGCCATTTCGATATTTTGTATTAAGTGCGGGGGCTGCCATTGTCCATTCCCCTCCCCTTTTCCCTTCTCTGACTTGACATATTGACTGCTTTCACAGGTTGTTAGCAGCATGCACCTTTTCATTGGCTTAGCGGCGTGTGGAGGCGGGCTGGACACTCTCACCTCCCGTACTTATAGTGAGTCAGTGTTCAAGGCAAATTACTATTTGATAAAGGGAATGAAACACAAAAGCGCACGAAGGGTCAAGATTTAATAAAAACAAATTAATAATAACAATAAAACCTTACATATAAGGGTAAGTATGTCCAGTAGAGCAGTGCAGGGGCAACAGTCCTGGTGGTGTCCTGGGCACAGAGAGATGGTGCTGAGGCTTGCTAGTCAGACCCGCGCGCTGGGGCTGCCTGGCTCGGCACCACGTTGTTCTTCCTTCCGGGTTGCGGCTTCTCGCAGGACCCGTGGATAGTAGCCCGCCTCAAACACCGGTTTCTCAAAGAAACTCACTCCGGCGAGCCGAAAGAGTCTCTAGTTGTTAGTGGGACTGCTGAGGCTTGTTACACCAGTAGGCTGATTGTCAATTGCACTGTAGGGCTTCGCAACGCGTTTCACACGGTGTTGTGCTTCATCAGGCGATATTTTGGACACCTACGTGGGGGCCTTTTATACAGTCATACTGGGATCCCAATAGGGTAATTAATTAGCCAATGTAGGTAACATGCATAGTAAATGCAAGGTACTAGCTAAGCTGGGAAGTTATAATTGATGCAAATAATATGCATTTATACCAATATGTAAAAACGTAACCGCGTTAGATCTTAATTGGTAATATTGGAATAGTTAATAATTAAAATTACTGTTAAAAGCCACCCATGTAAGTGATAAACCCATAATTGGTCATGCAATAGTACAGTAATATTGCAAGATCACACTTAAATCACAATGATACATACAATGAATACATAAAAATACATTGAATTGGAGTGAGAAAAAGTATGGAAAAAGAAGGAGGAGAGAAGAGCAAGAAGCAGGGAAAGGGGGAGGGGAGGGAGGTGCGGGGGGGGGGGAGAAACCAGGGGGAAGGAAAAAAGGGGGAGGGGAAAAGCGGGGGGAGGGGTTAAGGAAGGGGGAGGTACATAGGAAAAGGGAAGGAGGGGGGGTGAGGAAAGGGAGGGGAGGGGGGGTGAGGAAAGGGAGGGTAGGGAGGTGGGGGGAGAAAGGGGATGGAGAAGAAAATTGGGAAGGGGGGGGTGGGGGCCGGGGGTACGGAAAGGGAATGGAAACCAATAACCATAGATATGAATAAAACCTCATTGGTCTTGTTGCAACCCCTAATATCCATTTATCTCAAAAAGGGTGTGAGTTCAATATAATCATTGAGACCTCCTGGGTATTTGGACTGGAGAGTGAAGATCCAAAATTGCTCACGTTTGGCAAGTTGTAGATCTCTATCTCCTGCCCTCACATCGCTTATTATTATCTCAATTCCCATATATTGTACACCCACTGTACTACAATTATGCACATCTTTGAAGTGGGTCAAAAGATGAGTAAGAGGTTTGGAGGTAACTTCTAGTTTTGGAATATTAGTGATGTTGCGTAAGTGCTCCATGATGCGCAGTTTTAAATTTCGCTTTGTCCTGCCCACGTACTGTAGTCCACAGCTGCACTAAAGTATGTACACTACATACGTGGACAGACAATCGATAAAGTTTGAGATTTTGTAGTTTATCCCTGTAACGTGAGATTTAAAAGTCTTGCATTTTAGCATTTTGGGGCAAATCTTGCACCTAGCGCATCTGTGGTTTCCCACCACTCCCAATTGATCCCTTAGGTCTCTCTTAGGTTGTTTGTCTGTTCCCTTTAATAGACATGGGGCAAGGATGGTTTTTAATGTCTGTGCTTTTTAAAAAACAACGGGTGGTTTTGGAGCAAGGAATTTTTTTAAAATTGGATCCATGAGTAAAATGTGCCAATGTTTGGTCAGAATATTTTTTATAGAATTGTGGGAGGAATTAAATTGAGTTACAAAAAATAGTGTCTCTTGTTTATCTTTTTTATGGTTTACAGAAAGGGAATCGGTTATGTGTATATTGTCAGCTTGTAAGCCACTATTCTTACATACTTTGTTTTTGGCATATAGTTGTTTACTATTTTTCTTTTTTAATAATGAATCCAGTTTCAGTTGTTTTTATTTAGTTTCTTTTTATTATACTATTTTGTTGACTTTCATCTATATACTTATAGTAATTGTATATATGTTTTATTTATAGTATTGTCATTTCGATATTTTGTATTAAGTGCGGGGGCTGCCATTGTCCATTCCCCTCCCCTTTTCCCTTCTCTGACTTGACAGATTGACTGCTTTCACAGGTTGTTAGCAGCATGCACCTTTTCATTGGCTTAGCGGCGTGTGGAGGCGGGCTGGACACTCTCACCTCCCGTACTTATAGTGAGTCAGTGTTCAAGGCAAATTACTCTTTGATAAAGCGCCCAAATGGCGCGAAACGCGTTAGAGGATTTTTGCATTTAAACAACTATGCTTTTAAATATTTTGCTTGGAATAAAACATCTACCTTTTGCTGGCATATTCAGTCTGGTTCCTGTTTTTGTCGCTGTGTGCTGTGCACTTCAGAGTCTCCTCACCTGGACTCTCTACCTTCACCACTTGCTTCTAAGACAGAGACGCATGCCAATCGAAAGGACACTGCTGCTTTTTGCCGGTGTAGTGAGTATATCTCCTATCAAGGGGCGTGTGTGAAACGCCATAAATATATATATATATATATATATATATATATATATATATATATATATATATATATTCAAGACTTCACTGGTTACATGGTCTCAACAGGGAGTCACTCCAAGACATGGATTTGAGAGGTTTATGTAGCTGGGAGGCATTATACTTGGGACTGTATGTGTATATGACCATTTGCACCCCAGGCTTATCTTCTCCCTCCTCCCTTCTCGTATTGGTGTCAGAGCACCTTGCAAGACTTTGATGATTGAAAGACACTCATTTAGAGACCTGCATCTGATGTTTGCTGCCAAGCACCTGAACGGCATTACAGCACTGATTCCTTTCATTTATATCTTCACTACTTGTTATATCATGGCATTTGATTGCATTGTGATTCATCGCTTTTGGAGATATTTGTTTTTTCCTATGCAGCACTGATGTGGGATCTTCTACCCCTATAAGAAATGTACTACTCCTTTGTTTATAACACAACAAAGCCGCCAGGCAGATCTTATACGTAAAATTGTTTCTAAGCGTTGGGATACTTTTGAAGTTAGATAGTTTACTTAAACCCACTATCCAAGAGGGACCTACATTTGTATTTAGGAAATACAGGAAATGCCAGGTCGTTGGCAGCTTCTATATTTCCCAGTCTCTTCAATTCCAATATAGGAGGGATTGGAAATATTCCAAATGGATTTTTTTCATGTGGACATTGCATCATGTGTCAATATATAACCCCAATTAAGACAATCAATTGCCTGAAAAACAGAAAAGGATTCAAACATTTATAAATGGTAACACTAGCCAAGTTGTGTACATGTTAAAATGTGGCTGTGGTAAATGTTACAGTGGACGTACTATTAGATCCTTAAAAATAAGGAGTATGGAGCACGCCATTCTATCAAGAAAGGGGACACTTTACACCCAGTGTCTAGACACTTTACCAACTGCAACAATGGGGGTATCGAGAACTTCAGTTTCTCAGGTATTGAGCATGTTCAGTCCCCCAATCGTGTGGGTGATTGTCGGAACATGCTGAATAGACGAGAAATGTTCTGGATATTTACCCTGGATGCTTTATATCCAACAGGAATCAACTTAGACTGGGAATTGAAACATGTTATCTAGTTGTTTTTTTGTCCTTTCCCTATTGGGGTTGAATGTTGCTATATTTATCAACATCCAAATTTCTTCAATTACTTAAATATATTATTCAAAATTAACTTTTTTTTCCACTGTTGTGCACTATGCCCATTTAGTCATTCGTCTTTAAAATAGATTCTTTATTCACACGATGAAACTAAGTTATATGTGTCTTTTCTTGCATAACACAATTTTTGCAAGTGATATAGTTAGGAATTATCTTAGGTATATTTTTGAATGATTTATCTGGCAACAATACTAAGGACATATATTTATATATGTTGTGGTAAATGTATGCATTCTATATACTCACCATACGAATATACCTGCACTATTGATGATAGTTTGCCAGTACAGTATATACCTTATGTGAATATTGGTTTATTATCTTTAATTACAATAGTTTGTCAATTGTTGGTCTTGGTTTTTCTACCTGCCCCACAATATTTGTGCATATATTGAATTAGTTATATTTGAATTACTTATTTCTGGTTTATGTTGTGTCATAGACATTTACCTATTCTAGTTTTGGTATATGCGTATGGTGGTTATAACTTAGTTACATATTTTCTAATTGTGGCTGATTAACTATTATAAATGATCTATTACTCAGGACCTTTCTATTTTTGATGACCTTTGATCAGAATTTCTATATAATTTTTCTATATTAATTATGTTAGAGGGTTGTTTATGGTGTATTCACTTTAAGAAGCCATTTGATTATGGCTCCGTTTGTGGACATACACTATTTTGCCCTCATTACATGAATTCAGCAGAATTATTATATTTGTGCAAAAAATACTTTATTATATTTTTTTGAGCATTTTTTGTTTAATATATTTTCTATATATGATGTGTGTATGCTTTGTTGGTTTTTTCTTTTTTATTTATTACGTGTTTATCATGTTTTATCTTTGTCCTTTTGTAGATTTTAATTAATATTTTTCATGCCATTTTTGAATTATGGTAAGAATGTTATCTTTTTTCGCAAATAGAGACAGTTATACATATATTATGTACCTAGTCTTTGATGCAATGTTACATTGTTATTAGTACCAGTGAGACTTATTCTGGAGTGTATAGGCATGTTTTTATTGGCTTAAATTCCTGCATAGCAGTTCTCTGTGAATTCAGCATTACCAACTTGAGGTTCCTTATTGCATACACCTGATTCGGTTTTATACCTGATCAGGTGGGGAGGAGCACACTGTGTTTTCACAATGAGCTATTTAAGGAAGCTTTTTAGACAAGACAAGTCACTCTTTGATAAAGCTCCATAGGAGGGAAACGCGTTAGAGAACTTTTCTTTTTCTGTTTGTTAGTAGTTTGGCATCATACCTAATAAAGTAATATTTTAATTCTACTCTTTGCCTCCAGCCAGAATTTTTTTCGTAATACTCAGACCCATTCTTTATTTTTGTACATTACAATCTCATAGGTTCTGTTTTGTTTGTAGTTAAAATCTGTAGCTGTCCAACTGGTGGCTTGTAGTCCCAAGGAAATGTTATCTGTCATACTGTACTGTTGAGGTACTGAAGCTGCCTTTGTGACCGAATAGATCAAAAGATAACAGTAAGGGCTGAGGAAATGAGAACAACATTATTTACTCCTTGAAAGTGGGCAGCCCTTGATTAGATAAATCTGTGGTTGCAAATGGGCATTTGAAGTGTAATGGATACTAAAGGAAATATAGAGAGGAAATTATTATTCTTAAATATTAAGCAGTAGTATACATTGTGGTGATGAAAGGGTTAATCATGCCATTAATAAAGGCATTATGCCTGGCTGATTAACCCTAAATTGCATTGGAAGTGAAGGGGTTAAATGTATGTGCATCACACTGATGTGTTTTCCCATACAACCCCTTTGTTGTCCCCATTTTGCAGTCTATTCCCTGACTGTGGTAATAAGAATAAAAACCTAATGGCACAGTTTGTATTGAGACACAAGATGGCGTTGTGAGCACTGAACCAAGCGCTGATTGAAGACGCGTGGTTGTGTATGGGAGGGCCGCTTTGAAGTATAGGTATCCATTTCTAAGCACTAGACCTCGCAACCGCAAGGTTAATTGAATAAGTGGTTTGCAGTTTAATCTGAAGTGGATCCTGTCAAAATGTATCCCTTGCCTTGTTAGCGTCTTAACTTGAAAGGGGGAAAATATATTGACGTGGGAAGTAGGTTAACTACGGACCACACATCATAGCACTTTCAATTAAGTACGTGAACTTGCGAACGGAGTGGGCTAGCACTCTAATTTTTAGCGTGCAGCTCAGAATAAAGAAACCATGCACCCACATATAAAGTTTGTTCCAGCGGCACAAGCAGAACATACTTTTATTCATAACATGTATTTTACTGTTGGTTTTCAATGTGCAGGCAGGAAAGCTTTTTTTCTGTGAGCCCGGGAAAATCCTTTAACATGCAAATATGCTAATGGTGAATGAACTGAGGGTATTTTCCGTTCCGTACTTGAAAGAGCCCCTCCTAAGTGGGAGACTCTGAGTCTAGTGAAGTCCGGAGTTGAAAAGCCTCAGAGATTCAAAGTATGAAAATGGCCGTGATGTTGTTGAGTGCCAGAAACCGGTACTCAGCATGGGCCATTCACACTTTGTGACCACACCCCCAACTAAGAGTCGCCAGGTAAGGGGTGGACCCCCGGTATGGTAAACCGCCTAGGTGTCAGGCTGACACATGTGCTTTGCAAACCGGAAAGCCCTCTTTGCCTGTTCTGCAAACTCCGGGCAAATCTGGGATAGGTGGGTTAAATGTTCCCACGGAGGGGATTGGGCACGCATGTTATGGATAGGACTGTAAACCCTATAAACCTGCCTGCCGAGCTATCCCCTGAGTAATTCATGATTTCTTCAAGCGTGGTTCAAGATCCCGTACAAGTACAGCGGCAGCGGTTCCGGAACGCAATTTTTTTTTAAAGAATTACACTAGGGCAAGAAAAACAAGTGTTAGGGAGTGAGGAATTGACCCCCAGGCGAGCTCACTGTGACTATGAGCTATGCGAGGCTCTGTATGCTCTATGGCAGAAGAGAACAGGACTTGTATGGTCTATAGTGGAAGAGAAGAGGACGTGTGTATGGTTTATGGCAGAAGACAAGGGGATTTGTATGGTCTATGGTAGAAGAATCGCCTTTGTTGCTGTCACGCCTGTATGCCCGCAGACCTGACAGGGCCCCAGTACTGAGGTGGGAACGGTATGACACCACACACCCACAGCAGTGGGAGCAAGCCCGGAGTGTGGTTTAGCGTTGCTGGGCCTGTTGGAAGAGAGTTAGTATGAAACTTGCAACGCTTGGGGATGTCCGTAAAAATAGTCGTGTCCGTGTGCCAATGTCCAGGAGTCAGAGGGTAGAATCGTCAGAGTACTAGCCAGGTCCTAGGAAACCAAAGGTAAGCGAAGTAGTATACGTAGCAGGGTTCACAGGGGTACCAGAGAGCAGAGTAGTCCAGGACAAGCAGGGGTCGTAAGCCAGGGAAATCCAAGATAACACAGGAGCAGGAAACAGCAGAGACACAGAGAGAGCACAGCATAGGTCAGGTACACACAGGGAAACAGGAACTATGCAGAGCGAGGAAGAAGTGGACAGACGGGTAATAAAGGAGGGAACACCAATAGGAAAGAGGGGAGGAGTAGAGAGCGAAGTAGGAGACAATAAGGATAGGTCAGGGAGAGAAGAGGAGGAGACAGAAGGGGCAGTCAGGGGAATGGCCTGCAGGGTTTGGGAGGTGGAGACATGACAGCCAGGATAAGAGGAGCGTGTGCGCGCGCCCTCTGTAAGGTGGGGGTGCACAGGAAGAGAGGGGGGAGGAAGAGATCGATCCGTGGGGGGTGATGTGAGATGCGGGGGGGGGGGGATTTTTAAACCAAAATCATTACAAAATATATACACATTGTTTAATCAAAAGTATGAGTTAATTATTAATTATTAACCCCACTGCTTTACACGTCTATTTTGTGATTTACCCCTGTCGAACATGTCATCCAGATAGGGGTTCCCCCAAATTATACAAAATACTTAAAGTGTTCCTCCAAACAAAAAAGGTTGGAAATCACTGGTCTATACACACAAACACACACTGCAGCCCCCACCTCTATACACACAAACACCCACTGCAGGGCCTACCTCTGTATACAGAAACACACACACTTCAGGGCCCACCTCTGTATACAGAAACACACACTGCAGCCAGGGTTGCCACCTTCTATTGAAGGCTAACCCGGAGATATTTTTTTTTAGATCTTATTATTATATATTTATTTATTTTATGTATCCTCCCCTCCAAATTCCGTCAACATGGCTGCGCGACGTCACGTAATACACATTGCCATAACAACGAGCTGCTCCGTGACGTCACGAGGCATCAAGTTGACATGACAACGGGATGCATTATGGTGATGAGGCATCAACGTGATGCCACATTGTCATGGCAACATGTCACCGTCTGACGTTAGTGTCTTGTTGTCATGGCAACGGGGGAGGAGGGGAGGTGACGTGATGTACATTGTTTATAAATAATGTTTTAAAGTGTCCCGGTTTTACATTTTGAAAATCTGGTCACCCTAGCAAGAACCTTTTTGCCCTTAAAGAAATGCATATTTAAAAATAAATATTAAAAATAATCCCCAATCTAGAATTTAAATGAACTATGGAGCAGTTTTTTTTTTTTACTGTGTGAGAACTGGAGTTCCCCCTGAGCCGAACACCATTATTTCCAGCTCTTGGGATTCCCTGGTACCAACGATACCGGTGAAGTGGAGTTAAAATCTCCGGCCATTAGGAATCTGCCGCATCGGTTGTGGATTCTTATTAGATGTATAGTGGTAAAGTGAAATAAGGCGCAAACAAATAAAAAGTGAACACTAATAATAAGTGACTAATCAAAATCTTAAATAGGTGATAATGTGATAAAATTTAAATGAATACAGCTTCACTCCCTGCTCTGGAACCCACTGGAAGGGGTAGTCTTCACTCTTCCCCCACAGTAACAGCAAAACACACAAAATCCACGGGGAGCATGGGGAGGAAACAAAAATAAATTTAAGTGCAGCAAAAAAAGGCAACGTGGAAAAAAGCCTTCAAATGACTTGGCTCTAATGAATTGACTACTTACAAGATGTAAGAGTCAAATAGGCAGGGTTGACTCAAACAGTCACAGGTAAGTGGATGATGCAGTTGTCATCAGAGTGGATCGGGTCCCCAGGATCACGTACCCCAATGTTGAGAGAAAAACTGGCATAGCACAGATCACTCGAGATAAAATAGCTTTATAACAATAAAATATTATACTCACATTCTAACAATAAAATACGGGCATATCACACTGCATTAGTGTAGGAAGATTTTAGCCAGCTGGCTCACCGTCCTGCAACGTTCCCCCACTCCTCCGCCTCAGCCCCCGGTCAGCTGTTACACTGCTCCGACTGGCGTCTGACGCCACTTCTGGGTTCGTCGCGCGGTGAGTGCTGGATCTTCCTGCAACTTCTCTGCTGTATGCTCCGGTCTGAATGAAAACTCCCACTCTACGCGTTTCAAAAGCAACTGCTTTCTTCCTCAGGAGTGTGGAGCCTTGTGACACATTGCATGCTTTTATATCTTGGTGATCTGATTAATCCCCGTGGATTTTGTGTGTTTTGCTGTTACTGTGGGGGAAGAGTGAAGACTACCCCTTCCAGTGGGTTCCAGAGCAGGGGGTGAAGCTGTATTCATTTAAATTTGATCACATTATCACCTATTTAAGATTTTGATTAGTCACTTATTATTAGTAGGTGTAAACTAAGTGTATACAAGCGCTAGTGCAACAATTGTAAACAAACAGGAGAAACAAAACCTGAGATACAGTCCTAGAGGGTAGGTAGTCCTGGAGCTGCCGTAGAGGGTTAATCTGGGATCTTCCAACCAGATATGCAAGATATGGATAGAAAAACCTCTTATGGCGCTGAGGGTAGGTGGCTGGAACAAGAGTCTTGTGCTGAGGTTTCTATTAGATAAGCTCAGAGAGGGAGACAAGAGAAATACAAACAACACAATAGTGTATTATCCTTTAGACAATATAAGACATGTAGATGGAAAATGGAGCATTTATTAGTTAAAACAATTGTGACTACAATTGAAGTAAAACATGAACTGTAAAATGAACAGTGGATGATCTTCTGTTAATAAAAGAAATAGGGGCTTCCCAGCACTTGGGCAGAAAGAAGCCTTGCTGCTCCACCAGAGGTAAAACTGAAATCCTACTCACCGTCCTGGAGTAGGACATGAGCATTGGTACGGGGTCTTTAGCCAGGGGTGGCCGTCTGCTGTGGGGTACCGGACGTCTGCTGGAAGCGTGCGGGGAGATTTCAGGAATACGCGTGTAATCAACAACACCGCGTGAATTTCGCGCGTCTCCTCCGCTGACGTCACCGCCGGATTGACTCAGCTACGGTGTCCCTGGATGACCACAATACCTTCCTACGCGTTTCGAAACACTCGATCACGTGTTTCTTCGTCAGGGAATGAATGCTACACGGGTTGGGCTTCCTTATATACCCCCAATGTTCTAATTGACCAGTGGGAACTCCCAGAAAGGCGGGTCCAAAAGATAATGAGTCCATAAACACTTGCCTTGATCACATCATTAGTGCAAGGAGATGTAGAGACACAAGATAGTTAAATAATTAGATAATTACTGCAAGGGTAAATGCCCTGCAGAAGAAATATACAACATAAATAACAATAGAATGACAGATACAAATAACTCACATGAATAACAATTGGTGTTTGTGCTGATGTTTCCTGAGACCATATTTGTTTGCTAAAACCCAATTGATGCCCAATATAATTAATTGGATTAATTATTGGTAAAGGGATATGGTTGATTAGTGTATAGATGTTAACCAAAAAGTCAGAGTCAGGTTTGCGCTGAAGGGGTTATTAGACCAAATGTTGGCTTCTTCCCAGTCCGCTAGAAAGATATTTGCGTAACTGGTTTCTGTTTTTGTTTTTATTTTATTTCTCATGTTTTTTATTAAAGTTAGTTTTTACCCTCCAGACCTTAGTGTCTTTTATCTGTGCTAACCCCATCTTCACCATTAGCTACATCAGGAACAGAAGAGCAAAGATACCGCTAGAAGTGTGTACTCACACTGGCCCGTGTGAGTATTGTGTTATATTTACAATTTATACCCTTGTACCCCACCCTTTCATCACCTGTTACTGATTGGGCAATACCCCTAAATGAACAAGATACCAAGATAAGAGTACACTCACACTAGCCCGTGTGAGTGCCAGATTATAATATATATATATCTTTTTGGTGGTCCATAAACACGCCATCCTCCCCCTCATTGACGTATATATGTATATGTGTTAACCCTATCCTCCTTTCTGTTTACACGAGAGGAAATCCCCCTGGAGCGGCACTCTGAACTATCGAAGCAAGCGGCCTACATAACAAGAAGAAGAACCCACACTGCAAGGAGAAAAGCGACTGGGCTTACACAAGGCCGTGTAAGTTACATATATATTTTTATTTTACCTTCTCACCAACACATACAAACCCATGTGTGTTTATCCTTCCAATTAGACATTAGCCACCTGAGCTACCACACTCGCTCAGGATATAACTGCTTCATCTTAAGAGCAATTACTAGATCTACAACACTGCCTGTTTCCAACTATTGTGCTCCCCCATCCTTTTTGTATTCACTGCCTGGGGGATTGGCTACATCCAACCACTTCTTTGTATCTTTGATCATAAATCGTTCTAATTTCTGAAACTCCTCTGTTATCATCTTCCCCACATCATTTTCATCTATTCTAATTTCCTCTATTGGTGCAGAATCAAATTTGACATTTCTTAATAAACGTTTTGAAAAGACAGTAGTAGTACTTTCTGCTTCATCTTAAGAGCAATTACTAGATCTACAACACTGCCTGTTTCCAACTATTGTGCTCCCCCATCCTTTTTGTATTCATTGCCTACAAGGGTCCTGGATAGATCCTGCTGGGGTTCCGAGTCACAAGAGGACATCACTTGAAAACCACTTACAGGCAGTATCACACCACTCTTTTTACACTTCCGCACATCAGATAAGCCATACAGAGATAGCGCCCGGGTACCTCCTCAAACAAATCCCCCAGGCAGACCTATTGTCTCGGGGATTGGCTCCCTCACAACAAATTTGTCCATGTACATCGACAGATTTTTACAAAAATATGTATCAAAGCAAAAATCTTATCTGAGAGACATTATGGATATTTTAAACACACTCACTGAACTAAAATGGGAAGACTATTTCATTATGGCTAGCTGCGACGTATCATCATTGTACACGTCAATAAATCATGAACAAGGTTGCGCAGCCATCAAATATATATTGGAACAGGATTCAGAATTACCAAAGGATCAGGCAGACTTCATTGTAGATAGTATATTATTCATATTAACCCACAACTACTTTTGGTATGGTGGTCATTTTTATTTGCAGAATTGTGGAACGGCGATGGGCACCAGGTTTGCCCCCAGTTACGCTAACCTCTTCATGGCGGTTTGGGAGGAGGAGACCATCTGGCCCATGGGAGAGGTACCGGGGGCGGGCCTGGTGCTCTGGCGCCGTTTCATTGATGATGTGTTTTTAATTTGGAAGGGAGGAGAAGAAAAGCTAAACTCTTTCTTTGATTATATTAACACAAACACAAAAAAATTTGAATTTTACCAGTACCTTTAGTTCAAATATGATTCACTTTCTAGATTTGGAGATATATATAGAGGACAATAACATCAAGACCAAAACCTTTTTTAAGTCAATTGACAAAAATAATTATATTTTAAGAACCAGTGGACATTTGCCACGTTGGATGGACAATGTGCCACTGGGACAGTTCAACAGACTTAAAAGAAATTGCACAGACCAAGAACAATTTGTAAAACAGGCTGATTTTATTAAACAAAGATTTTTGGATAAAGAGTACGATGGGAAGTTATTGGATAGAGCAATTGTAGAAGCTGACAGCCGAATTAGGAGCGAGCTTTTGAGACCTAAAAGCAAAAAGAACATTTAGAGTTTGCATTCATCATGGGTTATAATAAGGAATCTAAAAACATTCAAAAGATTCTAAACAAACACTGGGATATTCTGAAAAATGATTCTATATTGGGAAGTGTGATTCCAGAGAGACCCAATGTATTGTTTAGAAAAGCTGACAATTTGAAGACCAAGTTGGCGCCCAGTGCATTAAGAGAGAGAAACCCAAGTAAGAATAATTGGTTGAGCCAAAACACGGGGTTCTATGGGTGCAAAACCTGCAGGGCGTGCCAGTTTAAATCTACGAACACCGCAAACTTCTGCTCCAATGTCACTAATGAACGCTTTAACATAAAAACAAGTCTTACCTGTAGATCAGATCACGTCGTATATGTATTAGAGTGCCCATGTAAATTGCAATACGTGGGCAAGACTGCAAGACCCATTAGAACTAGGATCCTAGAACACCTTAGCAGCATTAAACGACAAATAAAAACACATAGTGTTTCTGATCATTTCGCCACAGTACATCAAGGAGATGCCACAGGTTTGACTTACACAGTTATAGAGCAAGTGAAACAACACTGGAGAGGGGGAAATAGAGAGAATGCATTTTTGAGGAGAGAATCCTTTTGGATCCATCGTTTAGGAAGTCTCACCCCAAGGGGATTAAATATGGAGTTAGATATTCTTCCATTTTTTAAATAATTGCATCTGTTTCTAATGTGGATTTTGTCTCCCCCATTTTAGGAGTTTTTTCATCCAATTTACTCAGTATCTATCCAATAGCCATTATTATCTGTGCACTTTAGGTTTCTTTGTATGGTAGTAAGTGTCTTTGTATGGTAGTAAGTGTTATATTACCTCCATGATCATTTATATTTCACCTTCATCCAATTGTAGGTTTTTAGGATTTTATAATTAATTTGTTAAAATGCATTTGCAAGTTTGTCATAATTTTATAATTAATTTGTATAAATTGTCTGCCATTGTAGATCATGCATATTGCAGATCGTGTATATATACCCAGTGATAATATCAGTGAGTTAAATATGTTTGAATTTATAGTATGTACCACCACTTATATTTTATATTTAAATTTATATTCTCATAACAAGATTCATTCCCTATCCCGTTTACCAAGTATCCCCTTACAAAAGATGTGTTTATCAAGATTTTAACCCCATGTTTGTATATGAGCAATTGTATCTGTACTAGCCACACCAGTAGCACTTTAAGGAATGGTATACACCTGTTGATTAATCAGATCACCAAGATATAAAAGCATGCAATGTGTCACAAGGCTCCACACTCCTGAGGAAGAAAGCAGTTGCTTTTGAAACGCGTAGAGTGGGAGTTTTCATTCAGACCGGAGCATACAGCAGAGAAGTTGCAGGAAGATCCAGCACTCACCGCGCGACGAACCCAGAAGTGGCGTCAGACGCCAGTCGGAGCAGTGTAATAGCTGACCGGGGGCTGAGGCGGAGGAGTGGGGGAACGTTGCAGGACGGTGAGCCAGCTGGCTAAAATCTTCCTACACTAATGCAGTGTGATATGCCCGTATTTTATTGTTAGAATGTGAGTATAATATTTTATTGTTATAAAGCTATTTTATCTCGAGTGATCTGTGCTATGCCAGTTTTTCTCTCAACATTGGCGTACGTGATCCTGGGGACCCGATCCACTCTGATGACAACTGCATCATCCACTTACCTGTGACTGTTTGAGTCAACCCTGCCTATTTGACTCTTACATCTTGTAAGTAGTTAATTCATTAGAGCCAAGTCATTTGAAGGCTTTTTTCCACGTTGCCTTTTTTTGCTGCACTTAAATTTATTTTTGTTTCCTCCCCATGCTCCCCGTGGATTTTGTGTGTTTTGCGATTCTTATTAGATGGCCATTTAAATTCCCTTTTAAAACCCGTAAATTATACCAATAACTTCACCAGTAACTTGGGAACTAGGGGGTCCCTGTAACTGAAAATTCTGCGGTTTAAGCTGTTAAATAAAAAATAAAAAAAGGGAGGTCAGAGCTTTTTAAAGGAATGGATGGCAGGACTTTTACTGGAATTGAAGGAGCAATCGCAAGTCCTGCTCATCCAAAGAAACTAGTCTTTCCATAAACCAAATTGTGCAGAAAGGGTCCCAGGGACCAGAATATTAAAAGGTTAAGCCTGGTCTCTGCCGCCTGCCGGTCTCTCGCTGTGGCTCATCCGGCCCAAAGATTCTGGAGCTACCCTGTTTAAATGTATGTTGTAGCCTCTTGCATACCCTGCATTCTTTATTCCTGAGATGTACTGTTTTAAAGTATAAAAATGTACATGCTGATATTTCCTTATTCAGCCTGCATGTCCAGAAAAACAAGATTTTGCCCGACAAGAGGTGGGTGTGGAAAGAGGTGAGAGGGGGGATGGTCGGCCCTTATCTCTGGGAGATGCAAGTCCTAAAAAAGCAGAGCTTTCGTCTGTCTCCAGACATTGGATGTGCCATCTCAGCGGGATATATCTGGCCGGCCAGGGGAAAAACTGCTGGGCCAGCCTCGTTAGGCTCATCCAGAGAAACCAGTACTTCCATAAAGCACATGTCAACACATGATATTTATATTCAAGTGCTGCTAGATAATTTATTATAAATTTATAAATGTAAAAAAAAAAAAAAAAATCACATTTTTTCATAAGCCAGTTCATAGCCACATGTTGTGCATGTCTTTTTGTACATATCTTCTTCAACGTTTTCTTCTGGACCATACTCGTGCTTGTGACCAATGGCTTCTTTTTTCCATAAGCTGCTCCTGACAGCACGCCGCAGTTCTAGAACAAAAATGTGCAGAGTGGAAAGGAAAAAGTATTTTTCTGTTTTAGTTACCCCCTGTGAGACAGGGATAGGCTTAAATACTGAGTTAAAGCTCCTTTTTAATCAGTCCATTAACAGTTGTATTTAACATCACAATGCCCGAGGGTATTGATTTTCAGACCAAACCAATGTTAAAGGGGCCAAGTAGGTCTAAAGTAAAGAAATGCTAGAGATACCGAGTTAAATCTGTGTTTGGTGCCTTTTTTTCTTTAAACTCAAACACATACACTTTTTTTTTTTTTTTACTTGGACTATCACTGATTTTTACAAACTACACTTCTAAAAACTGAAACAAGGGAGAGACTTTTCAAAATAGCCATTTTCTTTACAAATATTTTATACAATTTTCTAAAATTAGTTCTGAAGAGTTCAGATCATATTAACACTACTTTTTTAGTGGCACTCTGACCAGATGCTAATCAGTAGTAGAACTTCCTAAAATGTTTACTGATCAGTTTTAGATCACCAACACCATTTCCTTAAGAGCTTTAAAAACAGTAGTCTAGAAATGTTGGCCCTAGAAAACAGAAGGTCAGTTGCAAATTGTGATACCTTTGAAAGAACCAACAAGAGAATTCATAGATGTACAGCAGTTGTACATAAAAACGCCCCCAAGCATCTGCACATGTTCTATAAAAACCATCTAAAAGAAGAGACTTGTGGTTTTTTTTTGTTTTTTTTTTAAATCCTCAACAGTAAGGCAACTGGAAGGGCCATAAAAAAAAAAATCTTATGGTTTAGCATCGCTTAGTAAACACGGCCCTTATTGATTTTTCAAAAGCTTATATACAACTACATCTTTTGAAGGACTCTTGGAGCATACAATTGGCCAATCTAAATCATGTTTAACGATATTCTAGTGTATTATGTTTTATTCCTAATAAAAAGGAGCTCTGAAACCCTGTATTGCTAGTTTGACAGGAAGGTGGTGACTCATTGAACTTCTTATAGGTCCCAGGATATCCTTGGTCAGAACCTTTACATGTATGTACTGTACTAGATTATGGTCTTTATGAAGTGACTAGGCATACATAAGTCAGGATCTACCCAGTATATATATCCATGACCATTACCCATATACAGGTGAATAACAAGTGAAAAAACAAGTGAACATTACCCCCAGCTGACCCCAATTCGCCTCCCCTGATCAGTCCTTTGCTCATACAGTGTCCATACAATGCTCAAACAGTTCGTGAATGTCTACTTCCGGTTTTCTCTTCCTCTTCCGGTTTTTGCGTTCCAGTGACGCCATCACTTGCGTTCCAGCATCGTCTCCCTCTCTCCATTGGTCAGGTCTGACGTCAGTCACCTCAGTCTGATTGGTTATCCTCTTTTCCTCATCCTGTAGGTAGTGATTCTTCATCCACATGTTCTTTCTTCTTTCTTTGTGCTGCGCTGCGGTTTTAAAAGATTCTGCTTAGTACATCTGTCGTCCTGGTTCTGTTGCTGCAATCTTTTTCATAGTAAAAACCTGTATTGTGAGCATATTTCCATGAGTATCAGTTAAATGTCTGTACTTATTCTTTATGGAAAAAATCATTGTATGTGATCAGGGGTGGTAACTTTTAGTGTTAAAAAGTGCCACAAAGATGTAAGTTTTAAAACAACATTTAATAAAAAACTTATGAAGTGCCTGCCAATCTGTTCTGTAACTTACTCACTATTAGGCTTTCCACCAACAGCAGCCATGCCACCTAAGAAACATTCTATTTCCTATTAAGAAAGCAGTTATATGATATATAGTCATTGAGCCCCTTTGGATATACTGTATCTAATGTGTAAGTCCAGTATGATTCACGCTGTAATAAAGATGTATTTATATCAATGCCCGTGGCCTTTCTTTTTATGTGTTCAATCCCCATTAAACGCAGGGAAGAAACCAGGTGTTTGAACTCTACACAATGATCAATAAAAACAGTATTCTCAGATTTATTGTTAATTCTGCTTTTGTGTTCAATAAATCTTGTTTTTAGACTCCTACTGGTTTTACCCACATATAAAAGTCCACAAGGGCATTTGATAATATATATGACTTGTGTGGTGGTGCAGGTGATCCGTTTCTTAATTTTAAATTTTGCACCACTTCTTGGGTGACAAAAGGAATCACCTGTCATCAGGCTATTACATACTGAACAATTAAAACACTTAAAACAGCCTGGTTTAGGGTCACTGAGAAAGTGTGTTCCTATATAGTGTTCTTGTCGGTCTGCTTTAATAAGAATAACCTTGATATTTTCTCCTCTCTGGTAGGCAAATCTAGGTGTTTCTTTACATATTTGACCTAATATCAGATCTGCTTGTAAGATTTTCCAGTGTCTTAGTATTGTTTGTTTTACAAATCTACTTGCGGTTTGTAAACCAATCTGGAGATCAGATGCATTGTAAAACCGAAAGTAGATTTGTAAAACAAACAATACTAAGACACTGGAAAATCTTACAAGCAGATCTGATATTAGGTAAAATATGCAAAGAAACACCTAGATTTGCCTACCAGAGAGGAGAAAATATCAAGGATATTCTTATTAAAGCAGACCGACAAGAACACTATATAGGAACACACTTTCTCAGTGACCCTAAACCAGGCTGTTTTAAGTGTTTTAATTGTTCAGTATGTAATAGCCTGATGACAGGTGATTCCTTTTGTCACCCAAGAAGTGGTGCAAAATTTAAAATTAAGAAACGGATCACCTGCACCACCACACAAGTCATATATATTATCAAATGCCCTTGTGGACTTTTATATGTGGGTAAAACCAGTAGGAGTCTAAAAACAAGATTTATTGAACACAAAAGCAGAATTAACAATAAATCTGAGAATACTGTTTTTATTGATCATTGTGTAGAGTTCAAACACCTGGTTTCTTCCCTGCGTTTAATGGGGATTGAACACATAAAAAGAAAGGCCACGGGCATTGATATAAATACATCTTTATTACAGCGTGAATCATACTGGACTTACACATTAGATACAGTATATCCAAAAGGGCTCAATGACTATATATCATATAACTGCTTTCTTAATAGGAGATAGAATGTTACTTAGGTGGCATGGCTGCTGTTGGTGGAAAGCCTAAAAGTGAGTAAGTTACAGAACAGATTGGCAGGCACTTCATAAGTATTTTATTAAATGTTGTTTTAAAATTTACATCTTTGTGGCACTTTTTAACACTAAAAGTTACCACCCCTGATCACATACAATGATTTTTTCCATAAAGAATAAGTACAGACATTTAACTGATACTCATGGAAATATGCTCACTATACAGGTTTTTACTATGAAAAAGATTGCAGCAACAGAACCAGGACGACAGATGTACTAAGCAGAATCTTTTAAAACCGCAGCACAAAGAAAGAAGAAAGAACATGTGGATGAAGAATCACTACCTACAGGATGAGGAAAAGAGGATAACCAATCAGACTGAGGTGACTGACGTCAGACCTGACCAATGGAGAGAGGGAGATGATGCTGGAACGCAAGTGATGGCGTCACTGGAACGCAAAAACCGGAAGAGGAAGAGAAAACCGGAAGTAGACATTCACGAACTGTTTGAGCATTGTATGGACACTGTATGAGCAAAGGACTGATCAGGGGAGGCGAATTGCGGTCAGCTGGGGGTAATGTTCACTTGTTTTTTCACTTGTTATTCACCTGTATATGGGTAGTGGTCATGGATATATATACTGGGTAGATCCTGACTTATGTATGCCTAGTCACTTGATAAAGACCATAAGGTCGAAACGTTGTGTGGCACAATAAATCTTTCTTATTCAGAAATCCGTGGAGCGCTGGATCCCTTCTTATCCTCAGTGTACTTTGGAGTTTACGGCAGGTACTTCCTTGAACCAGCAGCACCGGTAAATTGTATGCATCTTTCTCTTTTTTTTGTGGAGTGCAGCCTTAACCCCTCTTACACTGTACTAGATTATGGAATCTCTGAATAAAATATGACAAAAACACCCAATTGCAAGTTTGAGAATCGCCAATTCTTTCAGACCCCTCTGACATTAAATTGAATTAAAAGTGGTACTGTACATATGTTAAGGCCTAAACCACAACTTTTGAAATGTGTTGGAAAACAAATGTTTAAAAGAAAAAAAAGCCCATTGTAAAGTATTGAACAACTGGTTTTACCTTTGACTTTTTTATCAAATTTTTTCTGTTTCATCTTGTCTTTGTTATCTTGTCTTTCTTCCTTTGCATCTTGAAGGGCTTCTTCTGTGCCCCACACGTCTAAAGAGCGTTTAATTATCTATTTAAGAAAATAAATGCAACAGTACGTTTAAAGCATCAATCCCCATTTTATTTTTTACAGAATTGTAACCATGGGGGTCCCATGGAGATGAAATCATGCTACTCTTAGCTACATGGACCCCTTAGTTCTCAAGATATTTACCTCTTTATGTGACAGTGTTTCTTATCCACGTTTGGAATCTAATATGGCTACCATCCAAGCCTCACTCCCACAGGTCAATGGAAAGCTGCAATACCACCAGAGCATGACACAGCAACCATCTTCATTTTACTGTACTTTTACCAGAGTATTTAAAAATAGTGTTCCTGTTCAATGATCTTATGATTTATAGAAATGTTTGGTTTCTTAGGGCCACTGCCACTAAATATTAGACTGGGTTCATCTACTTTAAAGCAGCCTCTCTGAAATGTGTATTTGTGCTTAACAGAAATGTGGTACTCTTACCACTGGGAGCAGCTCTGGCCAGGAGGTACAGTATGCACTGGTAAACACCTAATGCAAAAAAATGGGTAGTGGCCATGGACATTTTTCCTTCCCAGGTGAGCTGAAAAATCATGGGAGAATAGTTCCTGGGAAAGTAAGAAGGCAGGAGCTGCCAAAGTACCTGAGTTTTGGCAAATAATATCAAATAAATGGGTTGATGCTTTAAGCATGAATGAAAAAGAAGTAATACCAGGCAACACTCTCGTTTAGTTAAACCCAAAGGGTTTAACTAAATAACCAAGTAAATATTATTATTATTGAAGTATTCAAACTTTATACTTATTACTTTATATGTTTGGTCAATTGGATGTAGCATTGGGCACCACTGTTTTTTGTTGTATACATTTGCCACGCCCAGTAGCACTCTTTTTGACATAAATATATATTCATGATGTGGTGGGTGTGGGAGTTTGAGCTAGCTGGGAATGTGTGTTAATCAACACTCCCATGTCCTCTGCAGAGCAGGGGGGTAAGCGGGCTACTATCGCAGTGTCAACATGAGTCCCATAAGTTTTTGGCTTAGCCATCTAGAACGTCCGCGATCAAATGACCACCAGTGTTGTGCCACAACTCGCCACGCAGCCAGGACCTGTCGCCGTTAAGGGAAGTGCCTAACCCTTACGCTAAAAACCCTTAATCTTAATGCTACCCCTACCCAAATAACCTTAACCAGTTAGCCTAAAACCCCTTACTCTAAGCCAGTGTTTTTCAACAGGGGTTCCTAGGAACCCATGGATACCCCAGGCATCCCTAAAGGACTCCATGCAGTTTTCATATCATTTAAAAATTGTACCAAATACAGAAACATGTACAATGCATCTGATCTCAGACATGCTATTAGAGAGGGTTGGGGTTCCTCAGAATTTCACATAGGGTTCATTAACCCCCAAAACACTGCTCTAAGCCCTTACCCTAAACCCCCCCCCCCCCCGCCCCCATCATAACCACTAAAACCTCTACAGTTAACCACATACCCTAACCGCTAAAACTTACTTCTTATAGAAGCAGCTGGTAGCGGAGGTTCAAGCGGTGGAGGGTCGCTCTGCGGCCAAACGCCAGCAGTCATTTGGTTGTTGCGAAATGGCCACGACCAATTGTCCCATTCCGGGCTTAGCAGCCCTCCTTTAGATGGTAAACACTCCTACCCCCTGTCCTGCTTTGTTGAGGACATTGGAGCCAAGTAACTTTTAAAAATAAAAATATGCATATGTTCTTGATATAGAAAGAACACATTTTTTTATGTCATATTTTGCTTGGAATTACTACTTTTTTTGTACTGCATTTACCCAGTGGTGGTCCGAGTAGGAGCCCTTGATAGACCAAATGCTTAAAGTACCGCAACCATTTTTTCCTTTTTCACATTGTTTTTTTTTAGCTCTTGTTTTTTCTTATTGAAAAAGAATGTATGAACACACTACGCTATTTAATTAATTGTAATTTCCGTTTTCATTATACCTGCTGCTTTAAATAAAGCTTCATGTCTCCCCAACGAGAATTGTGTGGGTTCTTCTTCAAAATGAACTTCAGTACAGGTTCCCGTTGATCAAGGTCACAGTCTTTCAGCAGATACTCCTGCTTGGCTTCACTCCTTGTTATGAGTTTGTGTTTTTCTTCTGTGTATCTAGCAGGTGCAAAGAAAAATAAACATCTTAAAACTATTTACTGTTGTGTAGGACTGCATAGGTTCTCTACAGAGAGAGAAATCTTGACTGGCTGCTAATAGTTTTTCCCCCAAAAATGTTTGTAAATTTCTTATTTCCCTCTTTACTTTAAATTTATAATGAATTTACAAATCATATGTAGTAAAATAGCTGACTGATGTTTTTGTGTGTGCAATATTTTAATCAATTTTAAAGCAGCAGACCTACCCACTTCATTATTTTTTAAATCTAAACTGGGGAATTGAAACGCACTATTAAAGCCCCCAATTGCCAAGATATTTGCAACTATTTGGCAGTATATAATAATTTAAAAAAAAAGTGATACAAAAAACTTTGCCTACCAGTATCAACCAAAAGAAAGCTGCAACGCCATGTTCCTTGACTGTTGTAGTTTTCTATTGGACTGTCTGAGTGAGGCTGAACCATTGTCCAGATTGTCTCTCCCAGACTTTTTCTTGCGTATATTTTTTTTTTTGGGTCCGCCTTCAAGCTAAAATATCAAAGTTAACTTCAAGGATCTCAAGTTCAGATTTTTTTTTTACTAACTATACTAACCAAAAAATTGGCACTTTAACACAATATGTACAACTACATCACCCACTGATTTCCCGAAATAAAAAGCCCTATATCATACACGCTGGATAAAAATGTGTTTTATCTGGGAACTGGCACTGGAGCTAAAAATAGCAAAGTTATTCTTCAATGATTTCTCAGTTCTGATAAAAAAAAACCACACACATTACCCACTGTATAAATAAAAGTCCTATTAACATGTAATATAAAAGTTACATTGTTCCACAATAAAATTAATTTATCTTTCCAAAAATAAATAGCCTAAATTTTGCATCATAAAGGCAAATAACGCTATTTTCTGGATGGTGTGAATTACCTGCAGTTGTCGCACACATCTAGGTTAAAGTGATTGCTCAAGTAAGAATCCATGAACTCTTTGCCACACTCCTCACAAATGAGATAATCAAACTCAAGCACAGGCCCTGTTGATCGAGAAATCTAAGAGTCAAAATGTAGCAGTATCTGTGCCTGTGCATATATTGTATCTTCCTTCCTACGACAGGGGTGTGCAAACTGGGGGTGTGAGATTTTTAGGGAGGCGTGGGGGGGGCGGCGCGCGCAGTGCTTACAGAGGCCCAGCACTCTTGCCCGAAGCATTTAAATGAAATGCCGGGAATCACGTGCAAGGCCATTGTAAGTTCCCTTACCTTGTCTCACACGGCTTTGGGCAACGCATCGCCATGGCAACGCAACGTCACATGACCCCGCGGCATCATTTGATGCCAGAGCCAAGGTAAGGGGGGGGGGGCGCAAGCAGGGGTAGCGAGTAGACAGGGGGGCGTTGACTGAAAAGTTTGTGCACCCCTGGATTAACATTAAAAAAAGTGAAAGATCCTTAGGAATTAGTAACTGCAACTGTGCAACGTTTGTGTAAAGGTTGTTTAAAAATTTGCATGGTGAAAATATAATTTTATTATTACGCAGATATGTACAAAACGTGCTCATTTTTGATCACCTTTACAACTTCTGCAAAAGAAAAAAAAATGCCACCTGAGTAGGATGGTGACACGCCTAGATCCCAAATATAGAATTTTTCATTTTTTCACCTTTGCTGACCTGTGCAGGTAATTGTAGACTGTGGATCCAAAGGTGTCGTGCTGCACTTCTTATTTGCAGGCTAGCATCAGAACTAAGAGGACGATAGCTGCTCTAATTCCTGTAGGTATATTACATGTACTCTGTACACTTACGTCTCAAAAAGCATTATATATATTTTTTATTCCTTACTGTAGATTATTGGGGTATGTGATGTCACGCCAATGATGGTCACGAGAAGAGACCAGGAAGTAATATCGATTCATGCCTGCTGAGACACGGTCGTATGACTACCCTCACGGAGGGCTCCTGAAGCTAATTTAGCCTATTTAGTCCACATGCTTAATAATGTGCTATGTTGTCCCTGTAAATATATTTATATACACATACGGCAACATGAGACTTTATCTAACTGTGCCGTATGATACATTTGTGATAATCTGATGACCCTAGTGTAGAGCATAATAGGTTACCCAGAGACAGCACGCTGCACTGAGGTAGTGTCCATTTAAGGTACCAATATATCCTATATGCATGTGTGACAGACATTCATACCCCTGGAGAGAATCTCCTTGGTCATACTTACCTATCGGAAATTTTTATATATATATATATATATATATATATATATATATATATATATATATATATATATATATATATATATATATATATAGTGCAGAATAAATGAGTTCTTCAGTAGTAGGTGATATCTTTTTATCTTTTTTTATTGGACTAACTATTTATGTCATAGCATAAGCTTTCGAGAGTTCTCCTCTCTTCTTCAAGAGAAGAACCTCGGACTGGCTTGTTCTGCGCATGTGCAGACATGGCGGCCCCCTTCTCGGTACCGGGGCCTTGCTGTATTTGAAGATGATCATACCTTTTTGGGAGACCAAAACTCTGTACAATACAATTCAATCTACAAAGAATTTGCACTTCTAAATTACCAACACGACTCCTAGAACTTTGAACATAATTCCTTTGTGAAAAGAGGCAGCAGATACCCTGGAATGGGGCTATGTCCCAATAAGGGCTGCAGTGCCCCACTAGTTTTTAGTTTCGGTCGGCTCTCCTTTTCCCCCTCCCCATGAGGTTATTCAAATGTTGGCGCGCGTGCCAAAGGGGGGAGAGCAACCAATATTTAGAGTATAAAGAAAAGAGGGCTGGGCTTAGCATGTATATACCCCGTGACCCAAATCAAAATTTACTAATGCTCTACATTTTCCCACCCTCCCATTCCCTAGCAATGCATTACATTTTGTCTAACCAATATCTAAGTTTCAGCCACCAGGTCTTTCGTCACAGCTTAGGCTGAACTGTTACACCAGCCAGTTTTAAGAGTGCCGGGAAATGCTCAGAAGGAGCAGACTTATGTGGTCAAACTGGTGGTGAAGTCCCCAGAAGAGATTGGGCAGGACGGAGGCGCAGACTTAGGCTGGGGCCATTGAGGGGTGAGGAGTTCCGAGCCGCGCTGACGCTCGCCTGCTGAAATCTGCGCGATTTCATGCCCATGCAGGCGAGCCAGCGGGCGCGATCAGAGGCGGAGGGAGACTGAGGGAGGCGGGGCAGTGACGTCGCTGGGCCAATCGCCCGCGACGCACCGATGTCAACGTCACGGCGCCGTGACGTTGATGCTGCTCCGCGCTGATTGGATGTTTTCAGCCGACAGTGCGCTGAAAAACAGCTTGGCTGTCGGCTGAAAAATCCAGCGCCTCCGCACGCCTGCGGACGCTCGCGTGAGCCCCCTCTCAAGGCATCCTCATTGAGGATGCAGGGGCTCAGCGCGGCCTGTCCTTCTATGGACTCGGCCTTATGTGGCTGGGCTGGACACCTAACAAAGTCGTGTGAAAGTTGGGCGCCAAATAATGTGTAAGAGGTAAGTGAAAAAATTGGTTGAACAGCAGGATCCAATTAAATAATAACGATCAACTCACCAGAGGTAAAAAAAATAAAAAAAAGTTTAATCGTTTACATAATTAAAAAACAAGAAAACAATACCGGACAAATCTCCCACGCGTTTCAGGCTCTGTAGCCCTTTCTCAAGGAGTGTAATAGGGGCAAGATGATGCAAAGTATATATAGCCCCTCCTCTGAATGCTAACGCACCTGAAACATATACAGGTGATTAAAACGTATGGTGTTAACCGTTGGGTGTGCGCAAGTCTCCATGTAAATGAAAAGCAAAGGGATTAATGAAATGTACAGCTGTTAAATATGTACTGGGATCTTTACTAATGGACACATCAAGCACAGTATGTAGGATAAAAGATCCATAATGCATAATGAGTCCTAATGGTATATAGACCAACTATCCAAAATTTCATATCTAGCAAATGATTTGCATACATATAAATTTGGATGATACTTGTAACTGGGGAGTTATCCCTGTTCAGAAAAAGTGCCTCTAATCCAGCAGTGTGGTGGTTAACTGCTTGTAGTCAATTAACAAACACCACCTGCCTGATTAGTTTGCTTAGAAAAGCCTGCCCTTGAAACAGGAAGGGAGATTGTGCCTGAATCTCACACAACTTGTGAGACTGAGCATGGGGACACTTGTCTTGAGCCTGCCAGAAGAAACAGCAGTGCTGCTTTCAAGACACAGGGGAAACTTCTAAACCTGAATGCTGACAAACCCTGAAGAAAAGGTAACAACCAGGAACAGAGAAGATTTTCCCTCCAAACCACAAGGAACAGATAAGACTTTCCTTTATAAGACTTTTTATATCTGCTCATTTCATGATATATGTTTGGGGGCTGGGAGACATGCTTATCTAAAGGGAGTTGTGGACTGCATAGTTTTCCCTAGAAATACTCCCAAGTGAATAGAAGCTTTGTTTACCCCTTGTTTGGATGTTTTCCTGATGTTAAGGAAACAGGCGCAATAAAAGCCTTATTTAATTTCACCATAACAGTCTCCCTTGCATACCTCTGTGAGCATCCGCCTACAATACTATATAAACAATAGATGCTTATCAAACATGGAAGACATGTGCCACATAGTAATAAATGGTTTCATATGTTTAAAATTGAAAGTAAAATGCCTTGCATGAAATAACAGAGGTAACAAGAGAGGAGAGGAAATACATGTGTAGAATATAGAGAATCAACAATATAGTGATTAAACAAGCAATTTGTAAACAAGTCCTGTTTAGTGATGTAATCTAAGGTCCATTGCATAACTGTGATGATAAAGTTAATAATGTATCCATAAGGATTCCACCTGTATACTGATGGACATGTTATAACTAAACAACCATTGTCAGTAATGTCCTTGATAGAGAATAAGATTTTTTAACAAAACTGACAAAAGCTATATCATCCTCATCATGTCGAGAAAACACATTGTTAGGACCAGTAGGACAGGCCAGAATCTGCACTTGAGTTAAGCATCCATTTTGTCTGTTCATAACCAGTTAAGATTCTGTAGTCAGCCTTTTGCTGAAATATAATTCCTAATGCACTCAGTTTCTGCCAAATTACATTTCATTTCTCCCTGCTCAGGATATTGCTAAGATACTTTTTGTATTGTCAGTTTCCTGCTCTTTTAGTTAGTTTGCTGCAAACGGTGCAGATGTGTGTAAATCCAGTCACAAGGCTTTTAGCTTTCTTGGCAGAGGAAAGGTTGCTCTCAGTTCTGAAGCCTAGGCAAGGAAAAAGGTTTTCCTTCAGTTTTGGTGTCAGAGTGGGATAAACTGAAGGAAAACCTTTTTCCTTGCCTAGGCTTCAGAACTGAGAGGAACCTTTGCTCTGCCAAGAAATCTGAAGGCCTTGTGACTGGATTTACACACATCTGCACCGTTTGCAGCAGACTCCCCCGGGAAGCTTTCACGCGCTGCCACTTGTTATCTCCGATTTTTGATGAACTTACAGGCCCGGGAATACGTAAGAAATGAAACGTAACGCAAGCCAGGTTTCAAATCCTTTGTCTCAATTTATTACTCATAGGGTAATGACTTTTATACCAGAAAAAGAAGATATTGATTAGAGGCGTAACATAGGCGTAACCTGGGTATGTCTTGGGCATAGCTTTGATTAGAGGTGTGATTTAGGGGCAGGACATATTAGTGGCATGATCTTGGGATGTGTTTCTCCCAGGCAATGTCACAATACATAGCTTATTCATTGTCTTATCAAAAGAGACCTTGAATCTCTAGCAACTAAGTTATACTATTTTGCCTCTTTCATAGAACCAGTCTATTATATTCTAACTAAAAGAGCAGGAAACTGACAATACAAAAAGTATCTTAGCAATATTCTAAGCAGGGAGAAAGGAAATTTAATTTGGCAGAAACTGAGTGCATTAAGAATTATATTTCAGCAAAAGGCTGACTACAGAATCTTAACTGTTTATGAACAGACAAAATGGATGCTTAACTCAAGTGCAGATTCTGGCCTGTCCTACTGGTCCTAACAATTTCCTCCTTTTTGTTCTCTAAAAGAACAAATACCCTTACTTGGTACTCCTCTCTATGACTTAGAGCCTTGTAGTGACCAATAGAGACATATATATATATATATAACATTAAATATTTCTATAGATTAGAAAAATGGCTTACGTCTCAATATGTCACATAATTTAAAGGTCAGCTATTTGTGAGAATTGGTGAGGGCTAATTTCTGCTAAGAGCGACTGCACAAACATTCTTCTTGCACGCATCTTTCATACTGCATTTACTCAGAATGGCAAAACGGACCAAGATGGCTGCTATGGTCAAAATGGCTGACTTGTGATTCTTTCCTTGTGGTTGACTCACGGCCCTTGGTGACTTCCCACCTTCCTCATATCCAGTCTTCTCAGTCTCCCCATATCCTTAAGAGACAGTCTATTTAAAGAACAGAACAGTTAACCATTTCATAGTCCTGCTGGACCAAGATGTCCAAGATGTGCATAACTTCATTCCTTTCCTTTCCGGCCATTATATCAGCCTAGTTGATTTCTTCTTTGGTCTCTTCTTCTGGGGGACTGGCGACATCATCACCGCAGAGAGGCATAGCGTCGGTGGGGGTTGCAACGCACTTCTGGATCAGAGTTTTGCTGTACTTAACACATAGAGAGCAATGAGTAGGACAGACACACATACAAAAACATTCGCTAGCTTCGCTCGAAGCAAATCAATCCAACCACCAAGTCCCAATGGTTCCTGAATCCTGGATAAATACACAACATTGCACTTTAACTAGGGCGCATACATACCCCTCCCTTTGAGGCTAAAATATAGTCTAGAGCTATTTTATTCTGCAGAGCCATTAATTTAAACTAAACCCATTCTTGGTTAAGTGAGTAAATGTCTGTGGTTGTATGATTGAGGATATCCCTGTAAACCTGTCATACAGTAACCCAACTCCTACATTTGGGAATAAATACCCCGAAACTTATTCTTCCCATAGACTACTTTTTAGCACTTGTGTATTGGGTGTCTCTCTTCTGTTTCCAACTCTACCTGTGAGCAATTAACATAACCGTTTGTTTGACTGATAAAACATTCTCCCACCGGCATGTCATTCTGCAGGGAGATTCTATTAACCTATAAATCCAAACAAAATAAACAGAGTTAAACAAATAATACCTTATACTATTTTGTCATCCTTATGGGACGCCATTTACACAAACATAATGGAGCATACATTGTAACTGAAAAATAATAAAAACCTGTAAAAATAAAAAGTTCAAAGTTCGTGTGTTGAGGCCTGCACTTTTTTTGCCTATGACCTTTCTCTCTTGATGATTAGTGGTCAGAGAGTATTGTCTCCATCAAAACACTAATTTGCAGGCACTATGTCTTTGTCTTTATAAGCTGTTTGTGCCGAGGCTGGCACTATTTTGACGTGCGTGATGTGTATCCATGATGATAAGCAATTTTTTTACTGTAATGCTGGTGATGAGTAGTATTTAAATGGCCTTTTTATCTGGCATGAAGAGCGTGCTTGCGTAGAAAATGCTTGACCATTAACCCGTCTCGCGTAGGTGCACTTTCAGCTTTAACCTGTGCCTAGAGAGACTCAAAAATATATATTAGTTGCATGCAATACTTACAATAAATAAGCTATAGATTATTTAATATCTATCATGTAAATATTGACAGTATATGCATATTGGGTAATAGTACATCACTTTAATAATGAGAGTATTGTAAACTCTTTATAATACGAAGCTAAATGAAAATAACAAATGGTTATCTAGAATGGTAAATGAACAAGTCATATGAGACAAAAGAGAACAAATGTGTAAGGACAGAACGCAGTATATTGGAGGAGAATAAAGAAAACATTTCTAAAGAATATATTCATAAAAAGTATTTTAAGTCCCATTGGGTATTGAGCCCGTTAGGGATCAGGGTGTTTAAAGAAAATATCCAATGGGCTTCTCTCCTATATAGTGCGTTCGTCCTATCACCTCCACGACAGTGGATATGAACGTGTTCAATGGCAATACATTTGAAGTTAGAAAGGGAACCATTCTGACACGCATCAAAATGTTTGGATACAGGATGCACATAGTCTCGTTTTAAAATGAGTCTCATGTGCTCCATTATCCATATCTTGAACATAAGTGTGGTGAGACCAATGTACCTCTTGTTACAGCCGCATACAGGCATACCCCGGTTTAAGGACACTCACTTTAAGTACACTCGCGAGTAAGTACATATCGCCCAATAGGCAAACGGCAGTTCACGCATGCTCCTGTCAGCACGTCCTGAACAGCAATACCAGCTCCCTACCTGTACCGAAGCTGTGCGCAAGCCGGGAGACTATAGAGCTTGTTACACATGCGTTATTTACATCAGTTATGCATGTACATGACGATTGCAGTACAGTACATGCATCGATAAGTGGGGAAAAGGTAGTGCTTCACTTTGAGTACATTTTCACTTTACATACATGCTTCGGTCCCATTGCGTACGTTAATGTGGGGTATGCCTGTATAAGCATATAAACAACGATTTCTGAGTTGTAATTGATAAAAGTAGTTATATTGTGTGACCTGGTACTCTCCGCATCTGTAAATGTTTTTGATTTAAGTATGTATGGACAAATTTTACATCGACTACAAGGATAGCAGCCTGTTAATTTAGGAAAAAACTCTCTCCTATTGCGAGTTTTGTCAGTTTTAATTACACTTGGAGAAATGATATTACCCAATGTTTGTAATTTTTTCAAAACAAACTTTGGATTTGTTGCTGTGATGTCTTTCAAAAGGGGGTCAATATTGAGAATAGACCAGTGTTTGTTTATAATTTGTTTGATTGCATGTGCTTGATTGCTAAAAGTAGTTATAAAGTTCGGAGGGTCCAGGTCAGACATGGGTTTATCTTGTCTTGCTCTCGTCAATTTCAAAGGGACTTGACCACCATCTAACAACTCCTCTCTACTTTGATTGAGAGCATTCTGATTGGCTTCAATTAGTGTTTTTTTTATTGTATCCTTTTGCAAGGAAACGCTCTAGCTCTGAGATGATAATCTTCAAGGTTGGAACAATTTCGGCGTAAACGTATAAATTGGCCATATGGTATACCTCTGAATAGAGTATGACTATGTGCACTGTGTGCGTGGAGAAGAGTGTTTCTAGAGTGCTCTTTTCGGAATATATCTGTATGAACCATTTTGTCTAGGCCTATGAATAGCCTAAGATCAAGGTAATGTATGTGATGTGAATTGGGTTGTGAAGTGAATGTGAGATTGAGTGAGTTACTGTTGACATAGTCAAGAAAGGCCATCAGCTGTTCAACAGAACCGTTTCATATCAACAGCAAGTCATCAATGTAGCGGCGGTAAAAGTGTATGTGGTGACGATAAGGGTTCTTTTCTCCAAACACGTGGGACTCTTCCCACCACCCATGAAAAGATTTGCATAAGATGGTGCGAAACATGTGCCCATGGCGGTCCCACGTGTTTAGCGGTAGAAAGCCCCTGAAAAAGAAAAATAATTATGATTGAGTAAAAAGTGTATACTGTCAAGGATGAAAGAAATATGTGCCTGTGATAAAGATGAATCTCGTTCCAGAAAATGTCTGGTAGCTTGGAGACCACCCGAGTGTGAAATAATAGTGTATAGTGAGGATATGTCAAGTGTGACCCAAAAAAAATTGGGAGACCAGAGGTAGTGTTGAAATAAAGTGAGAAGGTGAGATGTGTCCTGTAAATGTGAAGGAAGTGCATAAACAAGTGGTTGTAAATAGTGATCAATATAAGTGGACAAGTGTTCACCCAGTGACCCTATGCTGGATAGTATACACTTTTTTTACTTAATCATAATTATTTAATTATTTACCATTCTAGATAACCATTTGTTATTTCCATTTAGCTTCGTATTATAGAGTTTACAATACTCTCATTATTAAAGTGATGTACTATTACCCAATATGCATATACTGTCAATATTTACATGATAGATATTACATAATCTATAGCTTATTTATTGTATCCATGTGTTTTCTCGACATGATGAGGATGATATAGCTTTTGTCAGTTTTGTTAAAAAATCTTATTCTCTATCAAGGACATTACTGACAATGGTTGTTTAGTTATAACATCTCCATCAGTATACAGGTGGAATCCTTATGGATACAGAATTAACTTTGTCATCACAGTTATGCAATGGACCTTAGATTACATCAAATTACAACAGGACTTGTTTACAACTTGCTTGTTTAATCACTATATTGTTGATTCTCTATATTCTACACATGTATTTCCTCTCCTCTCTTGTTACCTCTGTTATTTCATGCAAGGCATTTTACTTTCAATTTTAACCATATGAAACCATTTATTGCTATGTGTCACAAGTCTTCCATGTTTGATAAGCATCTATTGTTTATATACAGGCATACCCCGGTTTAAGGACACTCACTTTAAGTACACTCGCGAGTAAGTACATATCGCTCAATAGGCAAATGGCAGCTCACGCATGCGCCTTTCAGCACGTCCTGAACAGCAATACCGGCTCCCTACCTGTACCGAAGCTGTGCGCAAGCGGGGAGACTATAGAGCCTGTTACACATGTGTTATTTACATCAGTTATGCACGTATTTAACGATTGCAGTACAGTACATGCATCGATAAGTGGGAAAAAGGTAGTGCTTCACTATAAGTACATTTTCGCTTTACATACATGCTCCGGTCCCATTACGTATGTTAATGCGGGGTATGCCTGTAGTATCATCCAAATTTATATGTATGCAAAGCATTTGCTAGATATGAAATTTTGGATAGTTGGTCTATATACCATTTGGACTCATTATGCATTATGGATCTTTTATCCTACATACTGCACTTGATGTGTCCATTAGTAAAGATCCCAGTACATATTGAATAGCATAACTTTAATAATAACAGTACAAAAAGACATAACAAAACATTAAATAAAGTAATGACTACTCTAAATATGAGAGACAAATAAACAGTACTACTACACACCTCAGGAACCAAAGAAGGACCAATATTAAAAGAGAAAAAGAATATATAAAAATAAATAAAATGTATGTAAAATGCAAGGGATGTCAACACAATCAAAAAGGTATAAACAAAGAATAATATGAGCAAGTTCTCTAAGATCCCTATGTGTGACAGCCACCGCATAGAACATATATCAAAATTAGGTTCCAAGAGGATAAATAGACCCTCCATCCTATAAACAACAGGAAAGTACATGTACTGCTATTCAATATGTTTTTTTCTCTATCAGCCAATCCTGGCACCCAGTGAACCTCTTCTGTGACGAGCGCGGCTCAGTTCTGAATCGCGCAGTAATAATGCGACTGGGTTTCGGGATGCATGATGATGACTTCACGGGTAGCTAATATTGGCGCGAAGCTCTCTCAGATAAATAGTAAGTCACTGTGTCTCTCCCTACACCTTGAGAATGTCCTGATGAAACGTGTTGGTGCGTGGTCCTGTACTGTTGCCAAGCTGATCATTAAAGGCTAATATATATATTTTTTCCATGTTTGGAGTTGCCCTTATTTTTCTGCATTCGTGGACGCTGTGAGCTGTGCTCCTCTTCTCTTCTACTTTTTAAATTATGTGAACCAGAGCTTTCCAAACTTTGTGTTGCGACACGTTAGTGTGTCGGCTGCAGTGTGTAGGTGTGTCGCGGGAGAAACCTCTGAGCGGTGAGCAAACTGGGGCAGGATTATTTAGGGGGGGCGTGGGCAGTCAGGGCTGCCAACAGGGGAGGGGGTTTGCCGGGCCGTGCACCGTCCCCTCGACAAAACTGGTCACCACAGGGTGACAGGCACGCGCTGGGGGAAAATGAATAAATAAATAAAAATCTCCCCAGCTGATTGGTTGGCGCGCAGCCAATCTGTATCCGAGCTGAGGTGCCATTTTCTGCATGGAGCGAAAGTTAAGTACAGCTCCATGCCTCCCTTAGCTCCAATTCCCCCCCCCGGTCCGATTTGCCCCCCATGGTCTGATTTGGCACCCCCAGGTCTGATTTGCCCCTCCCAGTCTGATTTGCCCCCCTCTGGTCCGATTTCCCCCCCCTCTGGTCCGATTTGGCACCCCCCTGCCCAGTCCGATTTGGCACCCCCCTGGTCTGATTTGCCCCCCCGCCCCGGTCCGATTTGCCCCCCCCAGTCCGATTTCCCCCCCCTGCTCCGATTGGCCCCCATGTGTCCGATCCTGTGTGTGTGTGTGTGAGAGAGAGTGTGTGTGAGAGAGAATGTGTGTAAGAGAGTGTAAGAGTGTGTGTAAGAGTGTGTGTAAGAGTGTGTGTAAGAGTGTGTGTAAGAGTGTGTGTAAGAGTGTGTGTAAGAGTGTGTGTAAGAGTGTGTGTAAGAGTGTGTGTAAGAGTGTGTGTAAGAGTGTGTGTAAGAGTGTGTGTAAGAGTGTGTGTAAGAGTGTGTGTAAGAGTGTGTGTAAGAGTGTGTGTAAGAGTGTGTGTAAGAGTGTGTGTAAGAGTGTGTGTAAGAGAGTGAGTAAGAGAGTGAGTGTGTGTGTGAGAGAGTGTGTGAGAGAGTGTGTGAGAGAGTGTGTGAGAGAGAGTGTGTGAGAGTGTGTGAGTGAGTCTGAGAGTGTGTAAATTACTCATAAATGACAACAATCTTGGAAATGTAGGTCATCTTACAAATCATATATTATTAAAAATATAAATGAAAGGTTTTCATGATATATGGTGTGTCCCCATACGTTTCGTTATTACAATTTATGTATGAAACCGTATCTCTTATAAGGGGTTAGTTTAACCTCCGGTTTGCTAGTAAAACTGAATTACTCAACCAACAGGGAAACCGCGTATAAAGTAATGACCCGCTGGTACAATACACCATATATACACACAATATAGCTAAGTATGTGCCAGGCTTCTCCCCTATATGTCCTAAGGGTTTTGGCGAAGTAGCCTCATTTCTACATATGTGGTGGTCATGCCCCTATGTAAAGGCTTTGTGGGCGCAGGTGAGAGTCTGGATCCGCCAGATTATGGGTACGGATATCCCACTGGATCCCTGGCTGTTTTTATTAAATAAGCCACTCCAGGGCCATACTAGGGCAGAGAATAAGTTAATAACCCATATCATCACAGCGGCACGCTGTGCCCTGGCAGGTCTCTGGAAACAAGATAAAATCCCATCAATCTCGCTAATTAGAAATAAAGTATGGTTTGTATGTTTGATGGAAAAGCTCACAAGTTTTCTGAATGATACACATGACAACTATCTGAAGGTTTGGCTACCCTGGATATATATAGGAAACCGAAATATGGCCCAGAACTCCCTCAGTCTATAAAAATATAATTCCACCCCCCGTGTCCCAAGAAGAAGTTCCAGCTGTTACCCCCGACATATACTAATAATTTTATTGCTAAGTTGGTCTATGAAAGGTAAACCCCCCACTCTTGTTTCGGATTACCCAGAGTTATTTATATTCAGAATCTGACCCCGGCTCTTTCACTTGCTATTCCTCTTTTTACCCCCCCATTTTAATATCAAAATGCAGTATGTTATGTCACACTGAAGTACAATTTGCTATAATAACTTCACCACATGGCTGTTTCCCCCTCCCCTCCCTCCCTTTTTACTTTTGTACCCAATCCCCACTATCTCCTCCCCGACAATTTTTCTTGTACGTATGTTACATTTCTGTATGTTTTTGTAATACTGAATAAAAACTTCAAGTTTAAAAAAAAAAATTACTGTGTCGCGAAATGATGCATGTCTAAAAAGTGTGTCACCAATATGAAAAGTTTTGTAAAGCTCTGATGTAAACGATTAAACTTTTTTTTATTTTTTCTACCTCTGGTGAGTTGATCGGTGCTTATTTCATTGGATCCTGCTGTTCAACCAATTTTCTCACCTACCTCTACTATCTGACGATTGGAGTGACGCACTTCCGTAGCGCAGGTACTCTGGCACTTCGCGACGCATCACGGGAGAACGCCGACAGAGGACGGGCACATCCACGTGCAACGTGATACTGAACACTGGCCAGGAGTCTTCCCAGACGTCTGAGGCCTCAGTCACATCTTCGGCTTCAGCACGCGGGATCTCAACGGCTACGACTAAGGGATTCAGGTATTCATTTACATATCTCTGGGTAATATGGGATGCAGAAATCAGGACTGAAAACTATTTGAAAGGCTGGGATATTAGAGGCACGGTTTAAGGCTTGCTTCATTTTCTCCAGCAGTTCTCTTATATTGTCCATCTTTCTCCTCCAGTTTGTTTCCCTAATCAATATTATATCGCGATGCTATCTGCCTATAATTTCCTACCTGCTACGCTACCGATGTAGATCCGCATTGTACTATTCAAGATACATTTATTGTTATTATTTTGGGTCTCTTTGCCAATTTCTGAGAGTTCCCACATTACTATTTTTGGAGCTGCGAGTAGTTACTCATACGCCAAATTATGTGGTTAAGCTCAGGCTACCAAAAAGGCGGCTTAGTGTGGAGCTTTCCCGAGCACGGCAGTGGAGACCAGCGAAGGCGGCGTAAGGGTTTCCCCACATACAACTTGCAGGACGTACAGGGTCATCTGCATACAGGGACAAGCGAGCTGGCTGGTTTATTTTCATTGTTGATAAAGAAATAAAAGATGTGACCTTATTTTTACTTCCACAAGAAACAGTGTTGCATTCATTTATAGGGGTCAAATCAAAGGGAAGGCAAGGTAAGTCTTTAAAGAATAGAGCATATTAATGATCAAGTATCATTACAATAAACAACGTCCCATGTACATTTCCCTTGGGAGTGAAAAATGGATAAGGTGTTATTACGATAGATGGGATACTTTACCTGGCTGGTGGACCACATTTTCTGCTGGCTGCTCCTCAGCTTCCTCCTCTTCTATATAGAAGCCTCCCCCTGAGTCTACCACCTTTGGAGGAGCTTTCACAGTAGAAATCCCTGGCAAAGAAATGCAACAACATAATTCCGTATACTTGCAATGTTCATAATTATAACTATTGATTTATTTTCTCTGCACTGTATTTCCCTGTAAAACAAACAATCAATAGTGAAGGATTTTAAAGGAGAAATCCAAACAAAGCCCTACATGTGTTTTTTTTTTTCTTCAAAATAAATCAGTTCTGTAGTATTACAGCATATAATACTTACAGCATTTTTTTAGTTAACTCTAAATTACATTTTTAATGAGTTCTAATATACTGAGCATCCTGATTTCTATAGCAGGTATAGCACACATCCCAAGCCGGGCAAAATATTTGCAACACTTTCCTGTTTGTGATAATTTGTTGTAAATGTTCCCAGCAGTTTGAGCTGCAAACTGTAACAATAGACAATGTTACCTTCGTAATATCAGGATACATTGTAGCTTCTGAATTACACAGACAGTAGAATTGATTGAAACTGAAAGGCGACCATTACGTGAACACACAATCTTTACTCTTGCCGAGGTACAGGCCCTACCCATTATGGGGTGCCGGTATCTCCTACAAGTTTAATTCTCCTGTGTCCCGTCACCGGGACATTTAAACTTGCAGGAGATAGCGGCACTCCTTATGGAGGCCTGCACCTCGGGAAGCAGGGGGTCACCTGACCTGAAATTACAGGGGAACTAATAGATCGGCAGCTTAGGTAATTCGTTTTCAATGAAGGTAATCAAAGACTGCTGCATATATTAAAACAACAAACAATGTAGAAGTAATAACAAATATTCAAGTCCTGGAACATTTGGGTAACAGTGATCATAACATGGTCTCATTTGAAATAAATGATCAAAAAACAGATTACTTGGGTTCAACAAAGACTTTAAACTTTAGAAAGGCAGATTTTAAAAAACTGAGGTCTAATCTACAAGTAATACAATGGGATGGTGTTTTTTGCGGGAAAAAACATAGAAGATAAATGGGCAGTCTTTAAAACATTGTTAGAAAAGCACACTTATCAGTGTATACCCTTGGGTAATAAGTATAATAGAAATAAGTCAAAACCAATATGGCTAAATAAACAGGTAGGGGAGGATATGGACAAGAAGAGGAAGGCGTTTAGATTCTTTAAGTCAGAAGGGACAGAGACATCGTATCAGAATTATAAGGAATGTAACAAAAATTGCAAAAGGGCAATCAAATTAGCAAAAATGGATAATGAAAAAAGGATTGCAATAGAAAGTAAGGTCAACCCTAAAAAGTTCTTTAAGTACCTTAATAACAAAAAAAATGAGAAAAGAAAATATAGGACCCTTTCAGTGTGAGATGGGCAGGCAGATAATTGAAGATAAGGTAAAAGCTGAGGTATTAAACACATTCTTTGCCTCTGTGTTTACCAGGGAAGAATCAAGTTCAATAGTAGTGCCCCAGGAGGAAGACACAACCTCCATATTGATGAACAGTTGGTTAACTGAGGAAGAACTTCATAAGCGACTTGAAAAATTTTAAGTAAATAAGGCACCTGGCCCCGATGGCATACATCCAAGAGTTCTCAAGGATTTAAGCTCAGTAATAGCAAAACCATTATATTTAATATTCAAGGACTCCATTTCCACAGGCTCAGTACCACAAGATTGGCGTCAAGCAGATGTGGTGCCTATATTTAAAAAGGGAGCTAGATCACAACTGGGGAATTACAGACCTGTAAGCCTGACTTTAATAGTGGGGAAACTAGTTGAAGGTTTAATACGGGATAATATTCAGGAATACCTTATGGAAAACAAAATTATTAGTAATAGTCAGCATGGATTTATGAAGGATAGATCTTGCCAAACTAACCTTATTTGTTTCTTTGAGGAGGTAAGTAGGAATTTAGACCAGGGTAATGCAGTTGATGGTCTACTTAGATTTTGCAAAGGCTTTTGATACGGTTTCACACAAGGGGTTGGTGTACAAAATAAAGAAAATTGGACTCAGTAATAATATATGCACCTGGATTGAAACTGGTTAAAGGACAGACAACAGAGGGTTGTCATAAATGGAATTTTTTCAGGTTGGGCTAAAGTCGTGAGTGGAGTACCTCAGGGATCGGTACTGGGACCCCTGCTTTTTAACTTGTTACTAATGACCCTGAGGTTGGGATCGAGAGCAAAGTCTCCATCTTTGCTGATGATACTAAATTGTGTAAGGTAATAGAATCAGAGCAGGGTGTAATTTCTCTTCAGAAGGAATTGGAGAGACTGGAAACGTGGGTAGGTAAATGGCAGATGAGGTTTAATACAGATAAATGTAAGGTTATGCATTTGGGATACAAGAATAAAAAGGCGACTTACAAATTAAATGGAGATATATTGAGGGAATCCTTGATGGAGAAGGATTTAGGAGTGCTTGTAGACAGCAGGCTTAGCAATAGTGCCCAATGTCATGCAGAAGCTACAAAGGCAAACAAGATC